>NW_021605074.1:303881-344192 GCF_004785775.1 Grammomys surdaster | reverse complement strand
GTCCGTAGCTCAGTTACAGGACAACTGAGACAGTAGTACTCTGCCTAAGCTTCACAGTGCTCGTTCCCCAACCCCTCGCTACATTCCCTCTTACACACTGTTCTTACAGGTTTATGGTTGAGGTGGGAACTGGGGGAACTGGGTGCTAGCTGTCACCACTGCTGTGGCAGCAGAGGACCAAGTTCTCTGAATAGAAGGAAGAAGCAGTGTCCTCAAGGATTTACACCAGAATGGCCAGGAGGAAGCATGCCGAACAGAGTTCTTAGGACACTTGAGTCACTCTCTAGTCTCCTGCTAAATTGTAAGAGCAAAAAGAAGGTCTGGTTACAAGGCTCGATTCTGCTGTTACGACTCAGGTTAACTCAGCCTATATATTGTTGGATTTAATTTTTATGACTGGGAGAGGATAGTAGGGAAGGGGAAGAGAATGAGATGTGATATGTCATCTCATAAAAGCTTATTTCATAGCAGAAATATCTATAGACCGTTGTTGTATTGCCTTTTGCATATTGTGCTTGGGGCTGGTTTTCCCATGCACCATGTCCTGATTACATTCTGGCAATAGGGCTTCCTCATCTGCTGAAGCAAAGAGAACTCAACGGAGACCTCAGGTTCCTCAGCTGTCCTCTTCTTATGTGTCCTTCTGAGAACTCTCTTTGACTGTTTCATTGGACTCTACTTAGCTACCCACTCCTCCCACCTCTTCCTAGTTTTCAGCAGCAAATATGGCTGTTTTAAGTTTCTAAGTGACACAAGTTCCTCATGTTGGGTAAGGAGCCCAAAAGCCTGAGAACTCTTCAACTCTAGGTTCCTGACCACAGGCTTCCTCTGTTGGTCTTAGTTCAATCAGAAAAGAAAGTATATGCTTTTTTTAAGGTTTACAATCTAAGGAGAATAACTTGTTTCGTTGTATTTTTATGTATGTGTGTGTTCCTGTGTGAATGTACCGCCTGTGAGTACACTGCCCATAGAAGCAAGAGGGGATTGGATCCCTGGATCTGGAGCTTGATGTGTGCTGGAGACTGAACGCTGGTCCTCTACTCATCTAGAAGGGAGAGCTCCTGTCAGGTTAGCTACCTTTGATAGAAAACTGTTTCTCATAACGTCTCGCTAGGCCAGATCTTAGTAGATGATGTTGGTGTAGCAATAGAATAGGATGTGCTGCCATAAGATAGATAGCAGGTATCCCAAGGGCTTAGGTAAGAGTCTCCAAGGGGCCACTCCCCAACACATGCCCATCTCCTACTTGTATCTTGCAGAACTTTGAGAAGAATGGATACTACTGATTACTGGGGTACCATGGGAGCCTAACACATTGGAAATGCTGTTGGTTGAGATTCCCTGCAGGAGCAAGACAATGGAGAAGCCAAACATTCTATAGGAGTCTGTGACTGCTCTCTGCAGGCCCAGGGAACCAAACCCTGAGGCTTCCCTCCAGTGCCCTCTACTGACACAAGTTGAGTGCTGCTTTAGCATGCTAAGATGTAGGGAACCAGTGTTCAGCAGTGTTTCACCTCCCAGAAGGAAGTGAGTTGCCAGGATCATAGAATACCCTCTGGAAAGAGGGAAAGAGGCTGGGTGGTGGTGGTGCACGCCTTTAATCTCAGCACTTGGGAAGCAGAGGCAGGCAGATTTCTGAGTTCGAGGCCAGCCTGGTCTACAGAGTGAGTTCCAGGACAGCCAGGGCTACACAGAGAAACCCTGTCTCAAAAAACAAAAAAAAAAAAAAGAGGGAAAGAATTGAACAAAGACCCTCATAACCATGTGACCTGGTTTCAGAGGTCAGAACAAAGGGTATTTAAATCTTAAAGAATCTTACAGAGGCTGCAGCCCAGGCTGTGAACTGGCTGTCAGTATAGTTGCACCGTCTGGTCAACATCAGACTCCTGGGCTCTTGTTAAGTCCTTTCCACACCATCTTTTATGACATCTGAGTTGTGGCAGCTAAAATAATTATTTGCCTTTCTCTGTTCATCACAAAATTTGAAGCTCATGAAGGGAAGGTACCATTTTGACTTTAGCAAAAAAGTTTTTTCAGTTTCTCTGATTCTGGTAGATGTATTCTGTATCAAGAAAGTGACTGAAAATGAGAGATCTATGGATATAAAAGGAAAGACCTTTGATTTGAGTGAAGTGTTTTGCTTCTGTCCTTCTATACTGAAATTTTCATGGTTCTCTTTTTTTCTTATCAGTGAAGTAGGTCTCAGATTAAGTTTAGTCAAGAATAAAAACTCCCACTAACTTCCTGTCCCAGTATAGCTGGCAGTTGTGTTCAGTGAGAAAGCTCTGCTGAGTCAGAACTAAAATAAGAATGTACCTTAGAGCCTGACAGGCGCTGCTGCTGGGCACCACATCCATATAAAGAGCTCCTGCATGTGCCAAAAGGTTTCCCTGGTAACTTGGGCATCTCTTAGGTCAACATAGCTAAAAATACTGTTCTTCTGTATTTGGAGCTTTCTCAAATGTGGCTTTGTATCTTTCTAAAAAGATGTTTAGAGGTGATATTATGTTAATTCATCATGATAGGAATTAAAAGACATTATGAGCAGAAAAGTTTCTAGGAAAAATATTTTAAAAATCACAGCAAAGCCTCCTAACCTCTGAGGGAAATATACATAATTGTTTAAGTTGATCCAAATTTGTGTGGGGCCTCAGGAGTTCACTGCAGTGATTGTAGTTAAGGGAAGCTGTCTCTTAAGCATGATCTTGCTAAAGACCTTTAACTGTATGGGTGTCAGCAGGGGTGGGGTGGTACACGACAGTGTTGTCCCTCTGCTTCTTAGCAGAAGGCTTGATGGAATACTGAGGGGTGCTCAGAGTCATTCACCAATAGACAGAGACTAAGAGATCCAGCTTTGAGGCATTTGCATGCAGAACTCAGTGTTCGGTTTCTCTAAAGTCAAGCTCATTGAATAGGATTTGGAGGTTCTAGCTGAGGAGAATAATAGTGATTCTATGACAGTTATACATTTTCTCTAGAGTATATAAAGCATTGTTGGGTGACAGGGAAGTGCAAATCCAACTTACAAAATGAAATGTGCAGGCTACTCATCCTGCCCCGGCCTACCAGTTGTTCCTGACATTTCTCAGTGTTCTGCCATTAATGGTTTTGATTTTTTCTACACATTGTGAAAAGGAGCTCATCTCCTTTTCACAGTAGGTTACTGGTATGGTAAGGACGTGTCATCATAGAGAAAAGGCAGTTGTTTGGCACTATTGTCTTTGTGGAAGGGTGGATGTTGTTACTTTCTCTTTACACAATTTTCAGAATGTTAATGTCAGAGAGGGTCATGGAGAAAGAGGATAAGCTTGATTTGTTAGTCTCTCTCCTCCACTTTCCCTAGGTAGGGTATCTTACACAATCACGTCTTTTGTGGATATGATTTTATTATGTGAATCACTTAGAAATGCTTCATGAGAAATGGACCCCAAAGTAAGCTACCATTACTTGTTAAACTGGTTAGGGTTGGGTAGTTGCAGTATTGATTTGCACTATTTAGGCCAGTTTGGGGCAGAGTATTTCTGATGATGTGAAGCTGACACACATGGCTCTGTTACAGGTCCTTGGCAACCCATTGCTGCATCCTGCCTATGGTTTCGGAGTGGCCTCTCTATTCTGCAGACACCCAGAGAAGGAGTTTTGCCGCACCTGATAGTAGTAGATTTACTGTATTTGAATTATTGATTTTAGGACAAAGTGTGCATCTACTAGTCTACTTCCTGACAAGTGTCCAGCCTGTAGTTGGATAGCATCACACTCACTTCCTTATGAATATCTCTTTAAGTATCATAAGGTCTGCCGTGTGGCACCATATAACTATGACATCAAAGCTAGCTCCTTTGTATGTTTTCTTTCAATTCTTAGGAACAAATTATATGTAAATAGCCTTATATCAGGCATCCTGGCATGGGACATTGGTGGTCCAGGGTCGGCAACTGGTACTTTAATCCAGACATTTCATATCTTCATGTTTTTAAATGACTTTTTAAGCTCTCTCTTTGGGGTATATTTCACATACAAAAAAGTTACGGGCCAGCATTAGCACACACCTTTATCCTAACCCCCAGGAAGCAGAGGCAGTCGAATCTGAGTTGGAGGCCAACCTGGTCTGCAGAGTACATTCCAACAGAGAAAAACCCTGTCTCAACAAAACAACCAAATAAACCGATACAGTAAAGTCAGAGTGCTCTTATCTTTTAATAATCGCAGTAAGCAATACTAACACAGACGTAAATGGATGCACTGCTACTCAGTTTCAGCTGGGTTAAGAAAGCATATGTTAACTGCTTTTTCACTCGTCTCCATGTGGTGAATATGTTTGCCTTACACAATTAAGAAGCAATTTTAAAGACAAGGCAAAAGGCATATTAAGTGAAAATTCATTTCTACTTGACCTTTGCCTATTTCCTTATTGTCTTGAAAGAAAACATACTGCATTTGTCCTACAAACTGGAAGCGGGGAAGAGCTTTTCGTCTCCGTTCTCTGACTTGCATTGTTTTCAGTAGACCCAGGAAAATCAGATGAAATTTTCCACTTAACTCAAGTAGAGAATTACAGGGAAATAGTTCATTCTGCCAAGTAATAATTTAACTAGGCCACGCTAGTGATTTGAATACCCCCGTATGGCACCTACATCTCATAGCAGTTGAAGAGGCTTCTTCCTAGTGGTAGTTGTTGCAGAGTTCTTAGCTTAGTGATGGATTTAGAATAAATAAGCAGTTTCTAGCTCTCCCATTCCTCAGTGATCACTCACAGTGGGGTGGGGATGGTTCCAGAGCACTTCTCTACACCTCCGCCTCTGCCTGTACCATCTGCCCAGGGGATAGCAAAGTCTGTGGATGCTTGGGCCCCTTAGAAAAAGGCCTGGTTCTTGCATACAGTTTACCCAAGTCTTTCATTTTAAATCATCTCGCCAGGTGGTGGTGGTGCATGCCTTTAATCCCAGCACTTGGGAGGCAGAGGCAGGCGGATTTTTGAGTTCGAGGCCAGCCTGGTCTACAGAGTGAGTTCCAGGACAGCCAGGGTTACACAGAGAAACCTTGTCTCGAAAAACCAAAAACCAAAAAAAAAAAAAAAATCATCTCTATACTATAATTCCTAATACAGTGTGGAAGAATGGGTGAATGTAATGACATGCTAAAGCTAAACTGTTACTACAAACCCCATTTCTTTGCATTTGTGCCAGTGTGTTTGCATGTTCGTGGTGGGATGGTAGACATGTAGAAGCCTATGGCCAACCTCAGAAGTTGTCATCCTTGGTTTTCTTTTATGCATATTTGCATGTATGTGTGCATATAGGTATATAAGTGTTCCTGTCCGAACATGCATGTGGAGGTACAGAGGACTACTAGGCATCATCCTCGATTATTCTTTGACATAGGGTGGTCTCTACGGCCAGCTTACCCATACCCCTCCCTCAGTCCCTCCCTCTGTGTGTGTGTGTGTGTGCGTGTGTGTGTGTGTGTGTGTGTGTGTGTGTGCGTGTGTGTTGAGACAGTGTCTCATACCCCTGGCTGACCTGGAATTTGCTACATGAATACCAGGTTGGCTTTGAACTTGCAGAGGTCTGCCTGCCTCTGTGCTACAATTAAAAGTGTACACCTCCATGCCTGACCTGCTTATAAATCTTGTAGGAGAGGGGCAAGGCCTCGTGAACCTCTTTCACTTACATGGCAAAAAGTTTATGGACTCAGTCTTTTGCGGATCTTTTTGAAGTAATCCTGGCTGCTGGCAGTGTGAGAGAGCACTAGTCAGGTCATGCTCAGAGGACAGCATTCCACACACAGACTTTCACTGCAGTGTGGAGCTCATCAATTAGACCACCTCTGGTTGGTGGCCAGAGGCATGGCATGAGGTTGAGTCCAGCCTGAACTATGTTCACCAGCCTAGGTTTTGTAGCAAGATCCTGTCTTAATTACCTAGATTCAATCCCAGCCCTGCCTCCACCCCCAAATGATACTCTTGGCACCTCTGCTTATGAATATGTTCAAATTTCAAGTATTTAAACTCCTAGGAACAGCTGTGATGCTTTGTATGATATGTCTAAATAGGCTGTTTGGATCTTTGACCATTTGGGTACAGTCATGAAGTTAGCAGACTGGTGAAATCAGAAGCTCTACAGCTGTCTTCTGTTGTCCTGGAGTGCACTAGTGTGTAGTTTGGTCTAAACAAAACGTTAGGCACACCCACTGTCTTAGCTAGGTTTGTATTCATTGTTAAGAACTAGGACCAAAAGCAATTTGGGGAGGAAAGGGTTTATTACAGCTTGGATGTCAGAGCAGGAAGTTAAGGCAGGAAATGAAGCAGAGGCCACATACACATATGAACATCAGAGGACAACTTTTCTCTTTCCACTGTCTAGGATCTGGAAAGAAAATTGAGGTTATCAGGCTTGGCATCAAGCTCCCAATAAGCCATCTCAATAGCATATATGCATGCATGTATGTATGTATGTATGTATGTATGTATGTATGTAACAAAACTTCAGGGAAAAGGAATCAAGAAAGCAATCTGATTTACAATAGAGGAAATAAAATAGGGAAGGATGGAGAGAGAAAGGTCTAGGAAAAAATTTAGCTACCACTTACCCATGGAAAGAAATAATCTCTTTGATAAAAACCACCAAACATAAGGAGGCTGGAGCGATGGCTCAGTGATTGAGAGCACTGACTGCTCTTCCAAGGTCCTGAGCTCAATTCCCAGCAACCACATGGTGGCTCACAACCATCTGTAATGGGATCCGATGCCCTCTTCTGGTGTGTCTGAAGACATCGACAGCATACTCACATACATAAATAAATAAGTCTTAAAAAGAAAAAAAAAAGAGAATCTAAAAAGAAACTGATGAAAGAAACTAAGAGGTCCCCAATTAGAAAGACATGTGTATGATCATGAATTGTTATAACGTCTATAGAACCCCTTATGACCAACAAGTTCAGCTCCTGTCAGGATACCATTGGACCTTAGAGACATGGCTCAGGGCCTCTGGCTGCTCTTCCAGACAACTCAGGCTCAACCAAGTACTCACATGGTGACTCACAACTGTGACTCCACCCCAGAGGATCTGGCACCTTCTTCTATCCTCCAATGGTACATATAAATAAAAACTTTAAAAATACCAGCTGGGCAGTGGTGGAGGACGCCTTTAATCCCTGCACTTGGATGACAAGAGCAGATGGATCTGAATTTAAGGCCATTCTGGTCTACAAAGTGAGTTCTAGGACATCCAGGCCTGGTATATAGAAAAACCTTGTCTTGAAAAAATATATATACCAATGACATTATCTGCAGATGTAGAAAAAGTACTCCTAAGATTTGGATTGATCCACATAGACGGTCAAATAGCCATAGCAGTCCTGAGCAGAGAGAACAAAGCTGAAAGCGTTAGCAACCTGAGTAACATGGGACTGGCATAGAAACAGACTCACAGACTAATAGAACAGACTCGAGAACGTAGATAAATGTATATGTTTATCATCAACTGATTTTCAGCCTACGTAGTGAGACTATACTATGTATATACACATACAATGCATACAAATTTGTCTTTATTAGGGAAATTACTGCTCAAATGATATAAAATGGGAGCTCAAGAGATGGCTCAGCAGTTCAGAGCCTTTTCTGCTCTTCCAGAGGCCCTGAGTTCTGGTCTCAGTATCCTTGTCCAACAGCTCCAGGTGGCCCTCTCCTGGCCTCTGTTGGCACTGTGCTCATGTGCACAAAGCATACATGCATTAAATAGACGCTTCTTCTTTTTTTTTTTTTGGTTTTTTGAGACAGGGTTTCTCTGTGTAGTCCTGGCTGTCCTGGAACTCACTCTGTAGACCAGGCTGGCCTCGAACTCAGAAATCCTCCTGCCTCTGCCTCCCAAGTGCTGGGATTAAAGGCGTGCGCCACCACCACCACCCGGCAAATAGGCTCTTTTAAAAAGATGAAGTTACCAAGTTGTCGCTAAAATACTGAACCATCTTTATTATCTTTATTTCAGTTTGAATTTTAAAAGCTTCTATCTTGCCATATTCTTTAATACCCTACATTTTCATTTCTACCCACTTTTCTTAGGGAGCTTCTGACCCCATTCAACAGAAACACCTACAAGTGTCAGAATTGTTGCTTGTGAATTAGGTTTCTCTCTGACTGCCATTTGCTTTCCCCTACTGAAAAGGAAGAAATATAGTCCTCCCTCCTTCTTCCCTAGGAAAATCTCCTGACTGTTATGTGCTGCAAATATCAGTTCCACCCTCCACAAGTAACACCACACACAATCTTACCACCTCATTTTGACACTTTGGTGCCTGTCTTCTTCAGCTGCGAGTAGTCTGAGGTTTAAGTTTGTGCGTAAGAATTTGTACTTAGTCAATCTCTATTATCCAAATTTTATCTTTTTTGGTTTTTGTCTTTTTGCAGTCTAAAAAAATGTTCTCTCTCTCTCTCTCTCTCTCTCTCTCTCTCTCTCTCTAATTTCTCTTAAGTAGTCTGGTACAAATTACAAAGATATCAAACAAATCCATTACACAGAGGATTGTAGAGGATTTTGTGGTATTATGTCCCTGTATCAGTAACCTACCTTTGTCGGCACTCATTATTCTGTTATTCTTCCAGCATGTAAACATAAAAGGGCTGATTATGTCAGTTATTACCAGGCAATTGTGAAATTAAAGGCTACTTATGATACATTTGATATAAGAACTAAAGAGCTGTTACCAAAAATAAACTGGTCTTGTAAGTTACATAAGCATTTAAGCCAGGTAGTTTAAACTTTAGTATAACTGAATGGATCTTATTTTGTAGATTCCAGTATCAAGGGCTGTCTTATTGTACTCCCAAGCCTATTCGTACGCATATACACACACACCACCCACACCCCCCCACACACACACACGAGAGACAGAGAGAGAGACAGAGACAGGGAGAGAGAGAAAATGAATATATCACACTGTACCACATTGATGTGAACAGTTACTGGGTCAAAGTAAATGTGTATACATAATGTTTTAGCACATGCCTATAATCCCAGCATTTCTGGGCTGAAGCAGTTTGAGGGAAGCCTGGGTTACAATATGAGACTCCCCCTTTCCCCCAAAAAACTAACAGCATGTTCTGTTTAAAGTGGGCATAGTCGTTGTACATGCCTATAATTGCAGCTTTTAGGATGTAAAGCAGTAAGAGTCAAGGCCAGCCTCCACTACATAGTGAATTTGAGATGGCTATGAAACACTGTCTCTAAAAACAAAATGAAATAAACCTTAAGGATAGAGGTCTTAGTACTTGGTATCAGGCATCACCCTTAGCCAATAGAGGAAAGGGAATAAAAGATCTTCTTAACACTTTCTGTAACATGACACATGATCTAGAGCAATAACTATCCGACATGCTTAGAAGCCAGTTCTTCCTAATCAAGGTTTTGCAAAGACAGGTTTTGTTACATGGGCTGCTAATTTGGAAACCCAGAGCTATGTGTTAGCTTTACCTCTCTGCAGGCTGGTAGAAGAATTTACAGGAGAGTAATGGGAGGTTGTTTATTGGCTGGACTGTCAGAAGGGGGCATTTTAGATTCTTGGTGCAGCCATTTGTGGTCATCATATTTCTTTACAGGTTACAAGTTTATACAAGAGATACATTCTGAGGGAGGCTTTGAACTTGTGCTATAAGGTCACTGAGTGGAGGATCTTTGTTGTTTGTTTTTCAGTGGAAGACATTGAACCTTTGCTGGTGGTAGGCAAGTAATATACCACTGAGCTACACCTCAAGCACTTTCAAATAATAGTTTGTCTTTCGTTTTTTTGTAGACAGAATCTTTTTTTTATTAATCATTTTAGTAGTTTACATTTCAAATGATTTCCCCTTCCCAGTTACCCCTCCACAAACCTCTCCCATCCCAATCCCCTTCTCCTCCCTCCCCTTTGTCTCTATGAGGGAACTCCTCCACCCACTCACCCAATCCTGCCTCACTGCCCTAGCATCCCCTATGCTGGGACATCAAGCCTCCACAGGACCAAGGACCTCTCCTCCCACTGGTGGCAGATAAGGCCATCTTCTGCTTCATATGTATCTGGAGCTATGGCTCCCTCCATGTGTACTCTTTGGTTGGTGGTTTAGTCTCTGGGAGCTCTGGGTGGTCCAGATAGTTGATATTGTTGTTCTTCTTATGTGGTTGCAATCCCCTTCTGCTCCTTCAGTCCTTCCCCTAGCTCTTCCATTGGGGTCCCTGGGCTGTTGGTTGGCTGTGAATATCTGCATCTGTATTGGTCAGGTGTTGGTAGAAACCCTCAGAGAACAGCCATACCAGGCTCCTCTCAGCAAGCATTCTTGACATCAGCAATAGTGTCTGGATTTGGTGTCTGCAGATGAGATGAATCCATAGGTGGGGCTGTCTCTAGATGGCCTTTTCCTTCAGTCACTATTGCTTTTTTTTTTTTTTTTTGGTCCCTGTCTTTCCTTTGGACAGGAACATTTCTGGATTAACAATTTTGAGATGCGTGAATAGCCCCCTCCCTCTGTGCCTGTCTACTGGAGGTGGTCTCTATTGGTTCTATCTCCCCTTTGTTGCTTATTTCGGCTAAAGTCATCCCTGTAGGGCCCTGGGAGCCTCCTGCTTCCCAGGTGGCTGAGACTTTCTAGTGGCTACTCACAGTTCCCCATCCCCCACTGCTACATATTTCTATTCGATTTTCTGACCCTCTGTACTTCTCTCCTGTTCCTTTAAATACCTGGTCCTGCCCCCATGCCCCACCCACTTCCTCTCTCCTTCCCAGGTCCCTCTCTCCCTCTACCTCCTGTGAATATTTTGTTCCCCCTTCTATGTAGGATTGAAGTATCTACACTTTGGTCTTCCTTCTTCTTAAGCTCCGTTTGGTTTGTGGGTTGTATCATGGGTATGCTAAGCTTTTGAGCTAACATGGTGTGTACTCACTGATGAGTGGATATTAGACAGAGTCTTACCATATAACCTTGGGCTGGCCTTTATTGCTGTGGAGCCCATGGTGGCTTTAAATTCTAAATTCATCTGCCTCAGCCTCTTAAGTGCTGGCATTACTGGCACGCACCACCACTCCTAGCAGTTCTTTCAAAGTTAAAGTATGATTGGAATTATAGCTCAACAGTTTCACTCTTCAGCATTTCTTAAAGAGTAGGATAAATCTACATTTACACAAAAGCCTCTAAACAACTTTTATTTGTAATAGCCTAAAACTATGAAGTACTTAAATCTTTAGTGAGTGAATGGTTTGAATATATATATATTTATATATATACATATATAAATAAATATTTATAAATAAATAATAAATTTAAATATATACATATATATACATATTGCTGAATATTATGCAGCAACACAAGATCAAACTATATATATCTATATAGCAACCTGAACAGATCTCAGTGGCATGATACTGACTTAAACAAAGCCAATCTTCAGCCAGCACATATGATAGAGTTCCACAAATGACACTTTATACAGGTGAAAAACAGATTAGTTAAGGAATGCTCTAAGGAGATTTCTATGGTCAGATCACATCCTGCTTGATTGGTGGCCACAGTAGCTACACACTCAATGGCAGTAGAACAGATATGCTACTGTCAGACTCCTGACTTCGATACTCTATTTCCCCTTCTTCAGAGAGGAAACTGAAGGAGTGGCTTATGTTCTGTCAGTGTGAAGTTGATCATATGATTCTGTCCTTCCTCTGTTTTACTTTGCCCTTATGAAAAGAAACCAAAAATGAAAGCGTATAGATGAACAGAAAGGATGACATTTGAACCGGGAAGCGTCTCTAGTGTTTTCCCTCTTCTAGCACCTGTCTGTCTGGGGTCTCAGCAGGTCCAGGGCCACAGTCTTGGAATTCCTCATCATTTTGATATCTCTGGATTCAAAGTAGGGAGATGTGATCTCATTTCCTGCTTCTGGTCCCATTTTGTACCTGTCACAGACTGATTTTGAGTTCCTGTTTTATTTCCCAGTGATTCTGTTCAGTCATTTTCTTTCATAAAAGTTACAGCATAGCCCCAATCACTTATTATTCAGTCTCTTTGTGGCCTTGGTTTTTGTGAATAGCACCTGTTTCATAGAGGATATGGTGATGTGATAGAAGACACATGCCAACTCTTATGTGTCACCACTCACTGTTACTCAGATCTCCACTTTATGTTGCTTGTCTCTCAAGGCCTTATGGTTTTCCTGTTATCAGTATGACCTGCGGTGCCTAGCACTGTGCCTGCTCACAAGTTCCTTGAGGTGCTTGCTTTGAGTAGGATGGCTTACTGGACTAGAGAATGGAACCACAGAAGAACCCTGCACCCTTGTGTTGTTTCATGTTACACTGTTGCTATTGTCATCATGACAAACACAATTACAAGACAGTAGTTGGAGCTAAATATATCAGGAATACCATGAAGAATCCATGACTCTCCTGTTACAGGATTAGCTGAGATTAAATCAGAGTTACAGTTAAACTCTAGTTCTTTCTGGTTTACACTACATCCATTCATTGAAGCCTTTACTATGCTGTTTCTTGTATCAAGAACAAAGATAATAAAAGAGTACATAGAGCTGCACTCTGGGGGTCACAGTCCTCACTGGAGTTTGTCAAGCTTTTCAAAAATTTCCGTGCACACCCAAGTGGAGACTTGCTCAGACATAATTGTCACTGCCACATGAAATGGTTTTGAGAGCTTCTAGAAGTCGTAATAGATCCAGAGACTGCTGTGTTGCTGAGCTCTTAACATGAAAAGTCAGGAGTGACCCTGGCAGCTGGGTGACGCATGTGGGAACAGTGGGAGTGACCCTGGCTGGGAAACAGGAGGCCTGGATATTGTTTCTCTTCTCTGTATCCTGCTCGGCCGGCATCGCTGGGCTCTGAACTCTCAAGCTTGTACAATGGCCTTCCCAGGACGGGCACGCCCGTGCCCTATCCCAGAGAATGAAGAAATCTCCCAGACAGCCCTTAACAGTGTCCTCGAAGCTAATGGGAATGAAGACGAGAGGGCCGAGTCGAACCTGCAGCGCAGGCACAGTGACGTAAAAGTCTACAAGGAATTCTGTGATTTTTATGCGAAATTGTGAGTCTCCCCTCCTAGAATGCAGGCTTTCCAGTCGCCAGGCCTTCAGTTCCGCACTCCCTAGCCATTTGATCCAGCTAGTGTGTTTTAATTTAGCAGGGCTTTTCCAGGGTGTACAGAGGGCTCGGGGTGGTTCTCAGATTGCCTTGTCTTATAAACTTCCACCAGAAGACAAAATAGATGTCAAGGAAAGTGCCACCTCCTGGGAAGAACAGACAGCTCTCACCTCTCTAATAATGGTACATGTTCATTGTGTTATCCATAAGAGAAGCTATGTTGTCAGGATCTTTAACAGGGAAAAGTTCTCAAATATGAAACTAAAATTTTCATTGATAAACACTTTGTTGGGGATTTATCCCATAATCAGTATTTGAGGTGGTTAATAAACTCTCAAGATATTTGATAACAGAACTTTACATACTGTATTTTAAGAGTAGAAAATGTGTTCCGTGTGTGGTGATGGAGGGATGTAAAGACCTGCAAAGCGTGACTGTGGCTTCCTGTGCTGTAGCTTATGGAGGCAGCTGCAGAGCAGCCCTGCGTGGCTCTTGTAGGGACGCATTCTCTCCACTCCCAGATTTTCTTTGTCATCAACACTTTTTAGTGAAAAACATCGTCTGGAAAATTAAGAAATTAGATATAACCAATCTAATGACTTATCTTTTTTTAAAAAATAGCTTCTACGTACATTGTGTTAAATACTGTCAAGTATAAAAAAAATGTGAACAGGACAGGAGAGTCAGGCAAGAGAGGAGCTGCGTAAGTAATCCCAACACTTGGGAGGTATGGAAGATCAGGAATTTAAAACCAGCCTGGGCTGCATGAGACCCTGTCTCAAAGAAAGAAAAAACAGAACCAACTAGCCAGCAAACGAGGTGAGAGGGAAGGGAAACATGAGGTCAGTCTGGGAGGCAAGCCACTGCTGTTTTCTGTCCCTCCTTTGTTACTGAAAGGAGTTCATATATATGAATGTGTGTGTGAAGCGTTAACCTGTCTACCCATTTTGCCAAGTCTGCTTGAGTAGTCAGACATAAATAAAGTCTGGAATGTAGTTGTAGTGAGTGTAAACAGGTCAGTGCTAATAGCATTTTTATCAGCACCATCAAAAAAAAAAGATTGAAATCCAGTACTTCTTGTAGAAGAAGTCATATTTATTCAATTAATAGTAACACATCAGATTTTAATAATACAGAGGAAAATGCTGTTGCCTTAAATGTTTGCATATTTTTCTTGATACAACCCCTCCTTCCAATCTGCTTTTGCACTGGGCACAGCGATGTGACTGAGAGGGTACTTCAGAACTTCCAGAGAACCAGTCACCCCAGAACTTCAGAATCACGGAGTTAAGTGGTAGTAAAGCAAGACATTCCAGAATGTTCTCTAGCTTTTGGGGAAGTCCATTAAGATTACTGAGGTTCGGAGTATCATTGGAGAGAATGTAGAATTATAATGATGCTATGTCTTTTAGTAGCACCTTCTGCTTTCCAGAGTAGTCTATACTTTATTATTTTATCCTCACAACAGCTTCTGAGAATTCCTGAGCGGTTGTGGGCTTAGTGTCCTTCTCCACTCAGCCACTCTTTGTGTAAGAAAAGCCGGGCACAGATCCCTCCAGAGCTTTATTAAGACTGTTGCTCTTCATCTGGACCCTCTCTTCTCACAATAATTCTGAAAAGACAAAATGGAAGTCTTCTTCGTGCTTAGGCCAGGTTCACCCAGAAGTTAGGCTGCCTCTTTTCCCATTTTAAAAGTATTGGGGGGGGGCACACACTATGGAGATCAAAGATAACTTGCTGGAGTCAGTTGTTTTTCTGCCACATGAGTTCCAGGGATCAAACTGAAATTTTAGGCATGGCAGCAAGCACCGTTACCTGCTTTGCTATCTCTCTGGCCCCATCTTTTCTCTTTTCTTCAGTGACACTCCTGTCTTAGATTTGACTTAACTAATTAAAACAGAGTTTTGATTGCTCTGGAATGGTGAATGTAGAAGTTCAACAAAGAGTTACTATGGCAACGTTACAATGTGGAGTTGCCTTGAAACATTTGAGGAAGAGGACAAGTATCAGGCTATCCTCCATTGGGGTGGGGCAAAGAATAACTATTGCTATGGAAACACTAACCTTGGGAAGAGCTAGGAGCAAGGCAGCTGGTTAAAGTGTTTGTGAAGTGAGACGCTCTCCACACCATCTGTCTATTGGCAGTGGTGCTGGTAGACTGATGAGATATTTGAAAGGTCAGAAGCTATGCCAGGGAGCAGACTTACTATTGTAGAGGTAGAACTCTACTGTAGAATCAGCCTCTGAAAACAAAACAAGCCAAAGCAAACAAAAGGCTTGCCCAGTGATTCTTCAGCATACGGAACCTTCTCCATTTCTAGAGCTTTCAGAAATAAAATGCCTATTTATGTGAAATCCTCACCTAAGTCTTTGCTTCAGCCATGCTGCCTTACTTCTGAAGCACCAGTGGCTAGAGAAAATTGAGATTATTCATTGATCACATTCTGTGTTTTGAAGTGTAGTGGGATTGCTTGTGGGAAACTGTCAGAGTCACTTAAGGCTAGTTACTGCCTGGTTTTATCTTCCTGTTCTGTAAAACATGATTGCATTCCTACCATGAACTCTCAAGAGTTTGCCGTAGGCTATGATCTGTGATGGAGATGATTCCTTGTATGCAGAGAGCCTGGATTCTACTCCAGTGTCATTCCTTAATGAGTAGCTAATTCTGTGATGTTGAGTTAACTGTCCACCTCTGAACCTGTTTTTCTATTTTCAAAGTGATCTTTATTACATAAAATTCTGTGATTTAGTGATACATTTTATACTGTTAGTACTAAATATTTGCTTTATGTACTGTCTAATAGAATTGAGGCATCTTGTCTAATTTTCAGTGGTTTTAAGCAGTTGCTTTGAACAATATCTAATCAAAGGTATAATCTAAATTTAGGTTATAATATGTAGTTTACTTACGTGAAGTTTAGATTCTGTTCTTTAAAGAAATTGACTTTAAGTTGTTATCTCACTGAGGGTAGAGCCTCCTGAGGCCCCGCCTATAGCAGAGTAACTATTGGCAGTTAGCAATGCCTAGGGTAGGGAGGCTGTTTTCCTTTGCAGTGTGGCCCACTGGACGTGGGCTGTGCTCCGGGGATTGGTGCCCTACATTCCTGCACATATGGGCAGCACTAATTGCTATGAGGAGGGAAGGAGGAATGAACATGAGGTTATAGGGCAATGTGAAATGGAGCGTCCTGGAGGAGCTGAAGTGGGGAACAGGGCTACGTGTGATCTAAATATATTGTATTCATACCAAAGAACAAGTCTAAAAAAAACGGTATCTCATGGATATTTTGTTTATGTTTTTGAGACAAGGTTTCTATGTGTTCCCCTGGCTGTCCTGAAACTCACTCTGTAGACTAGGCTGGTCTCAGACTCAGAGATCTACCTGCCTCTGGCTCCCAAGTGCTAGGACTAAAAGCGTATGCCACCACTGCCTGGCTATCTCATCGATATTTTAATTAAAATTACTTATCCAGCTGTAACTCTGAGTTCCTTAAGGGAAACATTTATTCATTGGTTTATTTATTTGAGACAGTCTCGCTGTGGCAATATGGTCCAGGCTGTTCTTGAACTTCTGGGTTCAAGCAACCTTCCTGCCTCTACCTCCTAAAGACTGGAACTACAGGTGTATACCACTGCACGAGCTAAGGGGACTCTTGGCTTTGATCTGTGTTCTTCGTATCTAACTAACACTGCTTACAAGAGTGCTGAAAATGCTAAAGTCAAACAGAAACAAAGCAGGAGGCCCTTTTAGAAACTAAAGTGCCTAGGTTAATGAGACTGGGCCATTTTGAATTAGAGAACTTGTGAAACCTGGTTTTATGGATAAAATAGGAGTTTTTGTGTCCAGATAGAGTTTGCTCCTCAGTTCTTGATGCCGTCTGCTCTTTCGGTTAACAAGTTAACAATCTCTGTCTGCCCTTTGTGTGTTTTAGCAACATGGCCAATGCCTTGGCCAGTGCCACATGTGAACGCTGCAAGGGGGGCTTTGCACCTGCAGAGAAGATCGTGAACAGCAATGGTGAGCTGTACCATGAGCAGTGCTTCGTATGTGCTCAGTGCTTCCAGCAGTTCCCAGAAGGACTCTTTTATGAGGTGGGTCAACTCAGCTGTCCTTCACTTTCAAAATTCCTTTTTTTTTTTTTTTTTTTTTTTTTTTTTTTTTTTTTTTTTTTTTTTGGTTTTTCGAGACAGGGTTTCTCTGTATAGCCCGGGCTGTCCTGGAACTCACTCTGTAGACCAGGCTGGCCTCGAACTCAGAAATCCGCCTGCCTCTGCCTCCCGAGTGCTGGGATTAAAGGCGTGCGCCACCACCGCCCGGCTCACTTTCAAATTCCTTACCAGAGATGGAGTTAAGTGCCAGGTATTTAGTACCTGTGAGGTTATTGGTAGAATGCATGTGGAACATGTAGGTCCCAACCTAAATAAGATACCCATGTATAACTACCTACATTCATGCCCATCAGTTCGTCTCAGTTCAGAATCTACAGTATCTTGTAACTGCCTATCAGACCTGAGTACTTCTGCTCCAAGTACAGAATCCTTTCACAAGGCCCGCGGCAGAAGTATCTCTGGCCTCCCCCAATGCTTGCTCCTACATGGAATCTGCCCAACCTCATCCCTAGGTCTTACTGTATCAGGATATCATTGCACAGCTTCCTAAAGGGGAACCCATGTCACCTACTTCCTGATTTCTAAGGCACATTCTGGAGAGTTCCTTCCATGCATGTATTTACTACAGAGAATCTTGTTAGGACTTGAGCACTGCAGGAACCACTCTGTTTAGCCCTTCTGTATAGCTTGAGTTATTTTCTAAACACTTGTTTTTCTTGATGTCATCATGTAATCTGAACTTCCATCATACTGAAACTTTCTTATCACAAGGAAGATGGATTGTGGGTTGGCCTAGGGAAGCTTATTCCCCACATCATGAGTGAGAATGAGAGTGCTCACTTTGGCAGTTCATTTTTGCTAACACACCACTTAACATGTTTGCAAATGTGTGCATCTTTATATATGTGTATAGAATTCTGATACTGCTAAAAATGTCTGTTCTTTGATTTCTTTTTAATTATTATTATATGTGTATAGGTGTTTTCCTCCATATATGTCTGTGCATCATGTGTATGCCTGGTACCCCTAGAGGCCAGAAGACATTATGAGATCCATTAGAACTGGATTTAAAGAGGGTTGTGAGCTACCATGTGGATACTGGGTATTTAACCAAGGTCCTCTGGAAGAGCAATCAGTGTTCTTAACGGCTGAGTCATCTCTCCCCTTTGAGTTTTTTTTTTTTCTTTTCTCCTACCAGACTTAGATTTTTCTGTCTCTGTGCCTGAGAAAAGAAAGGTAGTTTGTAGCAGTCATTACTAAACTGATTATTACCACTGAGGCATTTCCCTACTGTGAGCAGATTGAAATTCCCAGGCCAGCGTGGAAAACATCATTTGTTTCCCTCATATATGCTTTTAAAAAAAACCAAACTTCCATTTGTGAGTTGTCTGTATTAGTGTAGTACAAGGAAATAGCATTGAGCACTGAGTCACAGAATGAAATTTTATTCACTAGTACACATATTATTCAGGAGTTTCTACTACGCCTCAAGAAAAATCAAACAAAAACCCTTAGCAGTAGGAAAATACTCCTTTTTTTTTTTTTCTACCTTGGAGAATCTTTTTTTCAGAAGTTGAACTGTAAGAGAAGAGAAGAGACGATAGAGAGAATGTCCCAGGGTATATAGATGGTGGTGGTGGTGGTGAGCCAGGGGCTCTGTGTTCGGGGGCTGTGACCGCATGGGAGGGAGGGCTGCTCTTGGACTGCTGTCACTCAGTATGACAAACTCTTCTTAGAATTTGACAAAAGGCTCTGAAATCTCTTAACTCAGCCAGATAAGACTGCTTTGATTTTAAGATCTTTATGAAGAATTTTGGAAGATACAAGATAAATATAAAACTTTTTATTCATTCATGGAAGTCAATACACAGATTAGAAAAGTACAGGCAGGGTAGAGAGAAAGAGATCCATGGCTCAAAGCTTTATTGCTTATCAACATCCAAACAGGACTCCTGTGGAGCTTTCATTAGCAGGCTTAAAGCAAATAGGCACAAATTTCAGATGGCCATGCTGTGACATCTGTATCTATACAATCCATGCTGGGTACGGGAGTAAGCCTGGCTACTCAAGCTGTATCTAGCTGACCAGGGGACGGTAGTGTATGACAGACATCTGGATTGATCGTACTGTAGAACCGGGAAGCATAGAACTGGAGACAGGGTGACTGATACTTTCTCTGGTATGAGAAAATATAGCTTCTATTCACAGTGGCTGCCAAAGAACATGTACTCATAGATACTCATGACAGACTCAAAGCACACAGAAAGGTTCCAGAAGTATGGGGGATGGCTTAGTCAGTAAAATGCTTGCCATGCAAGCATGAGGACCTGAGTTCAGATCTCCAGGACTTATGTAAAAAAACCTGGAGTAGTGGCACATCCCCATGATACCATAGTTCAGGAGGTAGAGACAGGAAGACCTACCTGCCTAGACTCTGGCTGAAATCAGTGCAGTCAGTGTTGACTGAGCTCCTATCTCCAAAACTAAGGCTGACAACAACTGAAGAAGACACTAGACAACAATCTCTGGCCTCCACACGATCACACACACATGTATATGTGTAATTGCACACATACATGCACACATGAACATGTCTGTATAAACACACACAAAAAAAAGGTCGGGGGGGGGGAGCAGTGTTAAGTCCCTTGTTATCCCTGCCGTTCTTTTCTTTGTGGTCCTGAGAGGTGAAAACATCCTTGACAGCACAGCAGGCAGCAGTTTGTGATGTGACAGGTATTTGAGCCCATATTGACCCTAGTATCCATACAGGTCTCTTCTTAAGATTAAGGAAACGATACTGGAAAAGAATTAAAGAAAGATCTCAGAAACTCAGAGGGAAAAGTCCATTCTGTATTGTCTTCTTCCTGATCTGCCCTCTGGCGTTCTCCAGTCCCTCTTCATGTCTTTTCTCTGGCATGGTCCTTTTGCCTGCCATTTTGGCATTGAATGGCACTATCTTTCTTAGCCAGCAGTGGTCTGTGCACCTGCCTCTACGTGTGGTCCTGCCAGTTGCAGTTTGATCAGAGGGAAAAGCTTGGGAACAGCCGTGAGCAGAGCAGAATAAAACATGACTCACACTTGTCCTCCTACTCACTCCTTACTTCTCTTCACTGCTGGGCTATAAATATCCTCCTAGTGTTATTCCAAAAGATGTTACAAATCCCAGCCTTGGGCTATTAATGGGCTGTTGCCTTCTGGGTCCTAAGGAAGGCAGCTATTTTAGCTACAATGTTTACTGTTTAAGGTCCATTTTCCAGCTAGAGATTTATAAAGCCACAGATGGAAAATAAGAACTTTACTTTTGGTTAAATGAGAAAAAGCTATCCCTGTCAAAGAATAAGATGCATGTTCAGCTATGCCCAACAGTAGAAGATTTTCCAGAACTAGAAGTCCATTTGATTGGGGGTGTGGGGACTGGGGTCTTTGTTTTTTGAGATTATATATAGTCCAGCCTGGATGAGGGTAACTTTAAACTTCTGATCCTCTACGTTCCTAGTGCTGAGATTACAGGCAGGCCTTCTACCAGAAATTTGGTCTGTATGTATCAATGTTAGTATAATGAACCATGCAGGGCATGTGAGTTGGTGATGCAGTGTATTCTTGTTTAGCTTTCAAGGAGCCCTAGGTTCAGTGCCCAGCACTTTGGAAAGTAGACTGGAGACGGTATTTTCTCCAGTCCATACCTTTGCTAATGCTTTTAACTTTTGTCAAAGCATCCACCTCCCCGTATTTCTACATATCTTACTCTTTCCCTTGGAACCAGTTATGAAGACTTAAAGATAACCAAACATGATGGCACAGACCTGTGGTTCCATCATTTGGGTGGCTGAGGGTGGAGGTTTGCAAGTTCAGTGCCAGCCTGGTATGCTTGCTTAATAAGAGCCTGTCTCAAATTTAAGGGGACGGGGGAAGACAAGTTTTGTTTACTTACTTCAAAACATGGTTCACTTTTCTTTGTGGAACTTGTTGATACATTAGATTAGTTGACTAGGATATTCATCCCTCTAGGCAGAGAAAAGTCTGGAACCAGATTCTACACACTCACTAGAACATATGGCTAGAGATATGAACACAAGCATTTCTGATGCATCTGTACTTCTCTTAAGCATGGTATAGCTGGTTATGATTACATAGGCTTATAATCCCAGCACCTGGGAGAGGCAAGGAGGGCAGGAATTCCCAGCACCCACTGGTAGCTCCAGTGCCATGGAATCACATGCCCTCTTTTGACCATGTTGAGCACCAGGAACATGTGGTGAACAGACACACATGTAGGTGAACACCCATAACAGAATAATGAATAAATAAACAGTTTTAAAAGTAAAACTTTGTCTTAAAAGAAAAGCAGAACAAAAAAATACATAGCTGCTCCTAGGAATCCTGCCCAGATGTGACCCCTCCTCGCACAGTGACCCTGACTCCTACTAGATGATGTAGTTTAAAACAGGAACCTAAACATTTTCAATTTAGGCAGAAATCTGTCTCCCTCCGAAAAATAAGGTGATTTACAGACTTGTTCATCAGAAAGAACTGATTTACTTGCATTGTTTGCCCAGGAGATCACTTCTAATGTTAGCAGCTGTTTCATTCCGTGTCTTTTCTGAGTCCACAGAACACTTCATTCATTTCTAACATGGAGCACTTTGACACTTCATTATGACTGTTTGTTACAGTACTCATCTTCCCATTGACCTTTGAATACTTCTGCCACAAAGACTGTCCACATTGATCTAGTATCTCTAATACATAACTATAATCTCACCATTTGGGAAACGGAGAGAAAGGATCAAGAACTCAAAGCCACTTTTGACTACATAGCAAGTTTGAGACTAGCCTGAGCTACATGAGACTTTCTCAAAAGAAAAAAGACGCCACCAAAAATGGTGTACTGTTTTATTCTTTGCTTACTTGCTTAAAATAGCAGGCAGGCCTGGAGGTATGCTTAGTAGTGGAGTGCATACTTATCATGTAGGAGGCCCTGGATTCAATCCCAGCACTGATATGTAAGCTAAAAAGTAGCACAAGACATGTCTAATACCCAAAGTAATATAGCTCTCAGCTCTTTATAATGAAGAAATGATTATCTCCATTTAAGAGAAACTAAGATTCATTTACATTATTAGAGCTACATTGCCAAACTAAAATCTAGTTTCCTTCATTCTGATACAATTCTGTATTTTACTTTAAAATAACCTATTAGACTATAGAAACTAACACTCATTTTAGTCTTCAGCAGAAAATAGTAACAATGTGAACATATTAAAGACATAGCAGGACAGCTGGGGCGTGTCACAGTGGTAGAGGACTTGCCTCATGTGTTCAAGTCCCAGACAGTAATGCTTCTCTAAGCCTTGATTGAGATGGGGCTTCTCGCTGTTACAGGTGTCCTAAGGCAGCATGCCTGTGCTTCTCCATACCTTGCCAGGAAGCTAGTCCCCTGTACAGGAGTAAGTACTGGGCATAGCCAGCTTACAAGACTTATAGGATCGTACTTATCCCTAAAATTACTTACTACACAGATGCATTATAAATTGTTGTTTTTTCATTTGGTAGTTACACGAACCCTACAAACTAGGTATGATTGGTTATACATGGCAAAGTAAGCCCTTGCCTATTGTATACAGTGACAGCTGACTCAAGATTTTTCTCTCTGGACACTTGTCTCCAAAAGCTGCATTCTCTTGCACTGTATTGTCCTATCTTTCTCAGAAACTGAAATGATTTAGATATATTTCGTAAGATAGCATGTTTTTTCTAAAATCTTCACTGACACATTCTGTAGATACTTATGGAAAGCCAGTGTTGGACCCCAGGGTTCTTCTCATAGTTTTCACAACTCTGGTTATGGAGCGTCTGCATGAATGTGTGAGTTCCATATGGCTACAGGTTTTCAGTTGGATAATGTAGTTATATTTAAAGGAGTCAGTGCTGCTGGGTGTGGGTGGTACATGCCTTTGATTCCAACACTTGGGAGGCAGAGGCAGGTGGATCTCTGTGAGTTTGAAGCTAGCCTGATCTACACAGTGAGTTCACGATGGTTAGGGCTACATGGAGAGCGCCTGTCCAAAAAAAAAAAAAAATTAGTGCTAGTTTCCCTAAGATTTTAGCTGTTTTCTGCAGGGAATGCCCATTTAAACAGGACCAGACACCTGCATTAGTGGTTCCTAAGTACAGCTTTTTGATACTTTGATTATCTCCACTAAAACAAGAACAAGTATTTTTTTTTCCCCTTGAAGTATTTTTAGAAGTGAGCTAAAGCCAACAGTTACAGAGAGATACCGTTCCACAAATCTTTCAAATTGGCATAGACTGAACACAGAACAAGGCCTGACAGTGGCCTTCTTTGTATGCTGCAGATCCAGCCAGCATGCCCAGGGCTGAGCTCTGCTAATGCTTCAGATTTTTCTCTCTCCTTGTTTGGTTTTCCCAGTGTGTGCCTTTCTCCCCATCCCAGGCTATATTAACAGGAAAGACCTGTTGGTAATGAACGGTGTGATGGAACAGTGATTAACAAAGAGTTTCCTCCCTCATTTCCTCTAGTACTGTATCCTGATTATTCAGGAAGGCTGGGACTGAGAAGTGAAGACTGAAAAAAGGAAACTCCAAAACCAGTCTCTCTGCTTATCTACTGACCCGCTTGTCTCAGGGCAATTCATGACAGATGTATAAATCACCAAGTGACTGCCCAGCATCTTCAGTTCTAAAATGAGGCCATTGGCAGAGTTCCTGATTATTGGTTTTAAACCAACAGTTATTAACCCTCCTCCCTCGCCTCTCTGATAGGAATATTTACAGAACTCCAAAACCTACACAGAAAGAAGCAGAGCTGTTGCTGCTGGGGCTCATCTCCCACACCACACAGTCTCTTGGAACATAACGTTTCTTGCTTTTGTATCTGTGGTGAGATCCTTGAGAAGCATCCTCTGTAGGCTCCTTTATCTGAACATGTGGTCCCCGCTGCTTGATGCTGTTTGGAGAGGTTGTGGAACCTTGAGGGAGGAAGTACGTCACTGGAGTGGGCTTGGAGGGTTTATTGACTCACCCCACTTCCTGCTTTCTTTCTCTGCTTCCTGTCTGTGAATAAAAATGTGATCAGCCAGCTTCCTGCTCCTGCCACTAGGGCATGCCTTCCCTGCTATGAACTCTGCCCTGGAACTGAAGCCAAAACAAACCCTTTCTTCCTTGAGTTGCTTTTGGTCAGAGTTTCAGCACCGTAACAGGAAGTAACTAATACAGTATTCTTTGTTTTAAATTGGCTGGGGGATTCAGTGTAGTTATCTAACATAGTGTTTATGGGCATTTGATTCTTCAAAATTCATAGTTTCTGGTTTGTTCTTTATTTTATATCCCAAACTTTTATTTTGGGTTGATTTGTGGGATCCCCAGGCTCTTAATTAAATATTTTACGCTTCATTATCTCTACAATATGTGGAAAAGAAGCAGTGCATTATAGCAAAATCTCTTGGAATAGGAGTGGTAGCCCTGATGCTGGGTCCTGAGGAGCACAGGATCTGGAATGCAGGTTATTGCAGTGGAATCAGTTCCTGAATACTTGGACACTGTTTCCTGAGTGAGTCAGTGAGTGAGTCAGTGAGAGTCTCTCTCTCTCTCTCTCTCTCTCTCTCTCTCTCTCTCTCTCTCTCTTTTTCTTTTTAAAGAAGTGATCACATTGTAGGTTGGCTCTGGCTTGCCTGCCTCTTCTGAGTCCTTTTTGATCTGATTGCTACTATATTTCTATACACAATCGCACTTGCTTCTCCCACTTTATAAAGAAAATGATTTCAGTTCTGTTAGGATGATTTGCACCAGGACACCTCTCAAATGGTATCATTTAGGGAAACATATGCCTTTAAAGCCTCCCAACTTTTCCTGCCCTGTGTATTTTCTCATTTAGGATGAAGAAGTTTGGCTTGGGAAACTGTGTTGAGTTTAGAGTTGTAGAGAGTAGTCAGACATCATTCCTTTTTTTTTTTTTTTTTTTGGTTTTTCGAGACAAGGTTTCTCTGTGTAGCCCTGGCTGTCCTGGAACTCACTCTGTAGACCAGGCTGGCCTCGAACTCAGAAATCCACCTGCCTCTGCCTCCCAAGTGCTGGGATTAAAGGCGTGCGCCACCACTGCCCGGCCAGACATCATTCCTTTATGACTGACTTTGCCTTGTGCACCTCTGATTAATGTCAAAAGAAAGCATCCTTTAAAAGACTTTCTGTGAATGACTTGAAAAGATGTCCAGTGTGCAAAGTACTTCTTATGCGAGCCTCATGATCTAAATTCAGATCCTCAGAGCTCACATAAAAGCTAGAATCTGGTATGCCTTGAATACTTCTAGCCCAAGATGGCTGTATCTCCAGTAGGGGCAGCAGGCGCCTACCTGCAGCTGGGAGATGTTTCCCATCTCCTCAGGCCTGGTGTGCCCTGTTCCTTATAAGGTCTGCACCCAAGGCTGAGCTGTAGTGGTTTGTGTAGGCAAGGGGAACAAAGTGGTTCACACTCCATGGTATATCATCCAATGGAAGGGCCAGCTGTCACTACACACAGGTAACTTGGAGGATTACAGTTGAAACAGTGGAAAATTTTCAGGCACGAAACAGGACTCCATCTTGCTGGGCACCTTTCCATGTTGCCCAGAGTATCCTGAAGAACCATGCCAACCAAGTGGACATCTGTGCCCTGTTACGGATGCAGCTGCCAGCACACAAATTCTAAAAGTTTGTGTGCTGCAGTGAGACTCTGCTGTAACAGTTTTATAAGTGTACTGTGTAACTCTGTCTCCAAACTGTGCCCTCCAAAGGTGTGTACATCAAGCTGGTTCTCAGCATCCATGGTGAGGCAGCTCAACAACTACCACACATATACCCACACACATATGATATGTGCTTCCTCAGACATATGCATGGTTTAAATAAACATAAATCTTTTTAAAACTGTAAACATAGTTTTCTTTCCAGAATGTTGTAATTCCTTGTGAGTTCAAGATCAATCTGGCTTACATAGAGAGTTCCAGGCCAACCATATTGAACTACATATTGAAACCCTGTCTCAAAAAAATAACTAAGGAGCTGGAGAGATGGCTCAGTGGTTAAGAGCATTAGTGGTCCTACTCATCTGCTGGACCCAGGTTTGATTCTCACAACCCACAGGACAGTTCACAGTTGTCTGTAACAACCAGTTCCACAGGATCCGATGCCCACTTCTGCCTCCATGGGCGCCAGGTATGCAGGCGGTACAGACATACATACAGGCAAAAAAAACATACACAAAAATGACTTTTATTAGATGCTAGAATATGTACTTCTTGTAAATATTTAACTTTACAGTAAAAATTTTTAAATACTGGCTGAAAATAATGCAGGAAGAGGTTTTACATATATGCAAATTATCTGAGTTGTGAGGTCGGTATCTTTCATTAAATTTATAAAGGTAAATGAGGCTGGAGAGATTAGTTAGTGGTTAAAGGCTGCTTCTGCAAAGGATCCAGACTCAATTCTGAACACCTAGATAGTAACTAACAACCATCTAGAATTCCAGTTCTAGTAGATCTGATGCTTTCTTCTGCCCCTGATGGACACCAGACACACAGTGCACAGACATGCATGCAGATAAAACACACACATAAAATAATAATAAATATTTTTATAATCCTTCAAAGTTAGAATATGTACATCAGAAATAATTAAGCAATCACAGGTGACACCAGCTGTTCACTATGCCCTCACCTTGTTTTGTGTGTGTGTGTGTGCGTGTGTGTGTGTGTGTGCGCGCGCGCGCGCATACCTATGTACCTGTACATGTGAAACTTAAGGTTATTTTCTTTGGTTGTTCTCCACTTTTATATTTTGAGATAGCGTTTCTCACTGACCCTGAAGTTCATCAGTCAGGCTAGGCTGTCTGACCAATGAGCCGTGCCCATCTGTCACTCTGCCACCTCCCCTAGACCAGGGTTACAAGAACACACATCTATGTTGATGGCTTGTTTTTTGTTTTGTTTTGTTCAGTTTTGGTTTTTAATGTTGGTTTTAGAGTACCTCTTGTGTGTACAGTTTCTTCCCTGTACTTTTATAGGGGAATATGGAAGGTCCCAAAGTGAGCTGGGCAGGTGACGCTCACCTTTAACCCCGGCACTCAGAAGGCAGAGGCAGAGGCAGAGGCAGGCAGCTGTCTATGAGTTCAAGGCCAACCTAGTCTACAGCACAAGTTCCAGGACAGCTAGGGCTACAAAATGAGGCTGTGTCTCCAAAAATAAATAAAACAAAACCTCCTTTGGTAAGGACTAGGGTAGTTGATTAGCAGAGAGCGCTTTCCAAACGCTGGCAAGGCTTTGTGTTCACCACACACAACACCATAAAACAACAGCAAAAGACACTTTTGTTTGTCTTTTCGTGAAATAATCTCATTCTGTGCTTGTTATATATATACATATGTAAACTGATGGCATTCATGGTTTTTCTTTCAGTTTGAAGGAAGGAAGTACTGTGAGCATGATTTCCAGATGCTCTTTGCTCCCTGCTGCCACCAGTGTGGTAAGTTTTACTGCTGGATATAAGTGAAAATACATTTCACACTCATATAAGTCACTATCATAGTTTTGTCTCTATTGTGATAGCATTCTGACTGAAAGCAGCTGAGGGGAGGAAAGGGCTTATGTCATCTGTGCTTCAGGTAACAGTGCATTGCTGAGGGAAGGCAGAGCCGAAGCCTGCAGCAGAAACCATGGAGAAACAGCTTGCTGGTTTGCCATCAGGCTTAGGCCCAGCTCCTTTCTATATTTCACAGTCCAGGAGCTCTTGCCCAGGGAATTGGGCCAGCCATTATAGGCTGGGCCCTCCTAGATAGCTGTCAAGACACTCCCCTACAGATGTGTCCACAGGCCATTCTGATCTGGGGAACCCCTCAACTGGACTCCCTTCTCAAGTGACTCTAGGATGCCTCAAGTTGACAGGTAAAGCTGACTAGAACAGTCATTTAACACTAGAGAGTACATTTTTTTTTCAAATAGTGCTTATAAATAAATATAAAAGACAGTTTATCTATCCTCTCTATTTTGCTATTGAACTAAAGGAATTGTGGAATCTGGAGAGAATTGATTTTTATAGACACATGGGTAAAAGTGGGCTTTCTGCACTGCTTTTCCCTCTGCCTTTGCCAACTTGCTTGTGGTCTGGCCAGGGAAGAGACAGGGAATGTTTCAGTTGACTGGATAACGATGCCTGTGTACTAGGCTCACTCATCGTAGCCACTTCAGTGGTGACTCAACTAGAACATTCCTAGGGTCGGAGAACCTGAATTCAGTGTTATAAATACTTAGTGAAGGAAGTCGGTGTCTCGAAAACACAGCAAGATGGGAAAACAGAAAATACTTTGTAGAGACTGAAGTTACAACACGCAGTGGTAGAAATGTGCTTAGCAGTCAAGGCCCTTGGTTTGATCCCCACAGAGTGAGAGGGTTGAGGAGTGTGTAGTGGGAATGAAAGGAAAGAGTGCTGTAGATTTCAGTTGTCTGTGTCGCCTGTGGACATAAACAACTAAGAGGCACTGGAAGAACTCAGGACATGGAAAGGCTTGGAAAGGAAAGCTGTGGTGTGCTGTGCTGTGCTGTGGTGTGGTGTGGTGTGGTGTGGTGTGGTGTGGTGTGGTGTGGTGTGGTGTGGTGTGGTGTGGTGTGGTGTGCTGTGGTGTGGTGTGGTGTGCTGTGATGTGCTGTGCTGTGGTGTGTGGTGTGGTGTGCTGTGCTGTGCTGTGCTGTGCTGTGCTGTGCTGTGGTATGATACAGTACAATATAGTCAGTGTTAAAATGTGGCTATAAAGTAAAAAATGAGGATCCAGATGAGAGAAAGATCATTTGTCTGTCCTCTTACTCCAACAGACATGGTGTAAAAGGCCTTCTTTTAAATTAGGTTGGTAATCGGGCCTGTAATCCCAGATTCATGGGAAGCCGTGGCAGGAGGACCTCAAGTTTAAGGGCTCACTTGAGGCCCTATGTCAAAAATTAAAAGGGAAAAAATTGCGAGGTATGGAGATGTGATATCTTAAAGACAACTTAGGGGTAAGGCAGTAGCTTATTATTGGAGGACCACTAGAGTCAATCCCTCCATAAACACTTTCCCTTTTATTTATAGCAAGTAAGACACCTCACCACATTCTTTGTGCTTTACTTTCCTTAGGTGAGTTCATCATTGGCCGGGTTATCAAAGCCATGAACAACAGCTGGCACCCTGAGTGCTTCCGATGTGACCTCTGCCAGGAAGTGCTGGCAGACATAGGGTTTGTCAAGAATGCTGGCAGGTAGGAGTTTGCCATCCTTGTTGGATGTGGGGAGACAAAAGGACTGTTCAAGCCTCGTGTATTTTTTTCTGTAGAGAATGAGGTACTGCTCTAGGGTATGGGAACTCAGACTTACTCAGTACCCTGAGAAATGACCCCAGAGCTTGGTCACAGGGTCTGTTACTACATGCCTCCTGTTCTGCTGGGAGTGCTGGGCAGTGAGGAAGTCTATGTGCATCATGGATTATTAGTGGAAGGGAGAGATTGTTCCCGTACTTTGATTCTGGTCTACTAATAGCACAGGAGATAGTTTTCTAAAAGATGGTTTCTTTAATTTATAGTCAGAGATATGAGAAGTATATTTCTGATGATTAAAAAGAACTTAAGATTTTTAAATTCCATTTTTGGTCCTTTATAGACACCTATGTCGCCCATGTCATAATCGTGAAAAGGCCAGAGGCCTCGGAAAATACATCTGCCAGAAATGCCATGCCATCATTGATGAACAGCCTCTGATCTTCAAGAATGACCCTTACCACCCAGACCACTTCAACTGTGCCAACTGCGGGTATCACAGTATCCCTGACATTGTTCAAAACAGTACAGTTAAAGTGAAGGAGCAAACCAACTTCTTCTCTGCAAGCTTTTATCTTATCTTGTTTTATTTTATTTTGCATGTGTGCATGTACACACGTGCATGTACTGTGTGCACCTAGGATCTTAATGCAGGCTAAGCAAATGGTCTGCCATGGAATTAAACCCTTAATTCTCCAACTTTTATTGTTAGACCTGTGAAAGAACCAAGAGCATTATATACTGGCTCTACTAATGATCTGTGTTAGCTGGTTATTCAGTGTTCAATGAGTGAGTTTATTAAGTAGGTAGTAAGCAAAGTAAAAGAACGATTAGCAGACAGAACATAAGAAGCAACATGCAGACAGCTGAACATCACCAAATCAGGTGCCTACAACATCCGGCAGAACTGAGTAAGGCAGCCCAGCTGAGTGAGCATGGAGAAGTAGCATCATCAGGTTAGGCACTCCCAGCATCCAGCAGAAATGGCTAGAGACACTCTGCTGAAAGCCGTCGTCCTTGGGTTATTTTCTATGTGTATTGGTGTTTTGCTTGTATGCAGTATATGCACTACATGCGTGCCTCATGGCCATTAGATACCCTGGAACTAGAGTTAAAAATGATTGTCAGCCATCATGTGAATGCTGAAATTGAACCCAGGGCTTCTCCACGGGCAGCCAGTATTCTGAACCACTGAGCCATCTCTCCAGTTCTCATGTTAAGTTCTTGATTGAGAAATCTCTAGTCAGAGCAGAATGATCTCTCCATGGCTGAGCTCCTAGCTTCCCAGTCCCTCCACAGGCCTGCTTATACCAGTGACTGAACAATGGGAACCTCTGCTGGAAATGGTTCCCCTCCTAGCTGTTCTGAAAGGCTCAGTTCTTTTAAAAGCTGTAGTTGTTTGCTGTCCTTCCTCCCTTCTGTAGCAGTAGAGGGCCAGCCTGCCCCCAGAACAGGGAGTCTTGAAGGACACTTGAAGTAAATATGCTGGATTCTGGGATTTGGAGAAGTGGCTCAATAGTTAAGAGCATTGGCTATTCTTCTAGGGAACCCAGGCTCAATTCCTAGCACCCACATGGCAAAATAAACCCTCTGTAACACCAGTTCCAGGGCATCTAATGCTCTCTTTGAGCCTTTACATGTATGCACCAGGCACACATGGAGTGCACAGACATTCATACAAAGTACTGACAATTTGCCAATATAACTTATTTTTTCTTATTATTTTTTGTCTTAACAGTTTTAATAGTCTTTGACAGTTTCATGTGTATATAACATGTTTTAGTTAAAATCACTCTCATTCTCTTCTCTTATCCTTGTTCTTATAGTCCACTGAGTTTAACTAGGGTTGCTTGCAAGTATGTGGCAGTGGAGTTACTTCCTGCATCATGGACACCTTACCAATGGCTACACCCCTGAAGAATAATGACTCCTCTTCTACCAGCAGCCACTAACTACCAATAGCTTCTCAGCTCATGTGCCCTGAACTCAGTATAATTTGTATTTTTATAATAATAAACAACTGTCTACAGATGATAGGCTGTCCACAGATTCACACTCCTCTGTCCTCAGCCTCCCAAGTGTTGGGATTATGGACGTGGACCATTCCTGGACCCAGCACTGGGAGTTTTAAGGAAGACAGATGGACTGAGATATAATAATGTTATCATAAGACAACGATGATAAACATGACTGAAGTGGCATGTGGCTGACCTTTCCTGTGTCTCACCATTAATACAAGATACTAGTAACAATCTGAAACCCAGCCAAGTCTCTTAATTCACGATTCTCAGATCACCTTTAATGAGGGGAAAATAGAAATTATCAGGGATTGTTATAATTATATCTTTTAAAGTCTTGTAAAAAAAATAAACATCCTGCTACCTCTGTTGGGTACCCATTCAGTAGTTGTACAATAGTATTCAGTGTAATGTCTTTGGTGGACAGGAAGGAGCTAACGGCTGATGCTCGGGAGCTGAAAGGGGAGCTATACTGTCTGCCATGTCATGATAAGATGGGGGTCCCTATTTGTGGCGCCTGCCGGAGGCCCATTGAAGGGCGAGTAGTGAATGCCATGGGCAAGCAATGGCATGTGGAGGTGAGTACAGCCTGCCCCAGGGGAGCCAGTGCTTTCACTCTCCATGCCTCAGGTGTGCTAGCAAGATAACAGTCTAAGGATGAAGTGTGGACATCTTAAGCAACAGTTGACTTTTGTCCTAGTTTATCACTGTGACCAAAACCAAACAAAAAAACCTGACCAAACTAAGTGTGGGGCACACTCCTTTAATCCTGGTACTAGGGAGGCAGAACCAGGAGGATCTCTGTAAGTTCAGGGGTAGCCTGGTCTACACAGTAAGTTCTAGGACAGCTACAACTGACTATAAAGAGAAACTCAGACTCAAAAACAAAACAAACAACAGCTATCTAAAAGCAACTTGGGAAAAGAAAGGGTTTATTATGGATTACAAGTTATTGTCCATTGTGGCGTGAGGCCAAGGTAAGAACTAGAGCAGAGATGAAGGAGAGATGCTGATTATTGGTTTGCTTCCAGGCTATTGTCAGCTACCTTTCTTACACAGCCCAGGCTCACCTGCCCAGGAATGGCACAGTGGGCTGGGCCCTCCCACATCAATTAGCAAGCAAGAAAATAGCCCACAGACATGCCCACAGGCTAGTTTTATAGAGGCAACTCCTAGTCTCAATTATAAATACTGCTGGGTGCCCATCTCCTCTCTCAGATGTCTTATCTGATGGGCTAGTTTTTTGTTTTGTTTTTCAAAGGTTATTTTATTGTATGCATATGAATGTTTTCCCTGCATATGTGTGCCTGGTAAGACAAGGGCATCAGATCCCCTGTAACTGCAGTTATGGATAGTCATAAGTTACATGCTGGTGCTGGAACCAAACCCAGATCCTACTCCAGAGGAGGGGCCCTTCTAACTGCTGAGTAGTTATCTTTGGTTTTGGTTTTGGTTTTTTGTGAGAGTTTCGTTGTATAACCCTGGCTGTCCTGAAACTGGCCCTGTAGACTAAACTGGCTATGAACTCACAGAAATCTACCTGTCTCTGCCTCCCTAGTGCTGAGATTAAAGGCATGTGTCATCATGTACTGTTGCTGAACAATTATTTTAAGGTAACCCATTAGAGCCTCATCTACATCAGAATTGAGACCATAAAAGTATCTGGACTTGCTGGGTGTGATGGAACACACCTTTAATCCCAGCAGCCAGGAGGCAGAGGCAGGCAGATCTCTGTAAATTACGGACCTGCCTGGTCTATACAGCAAGTTTTAGGACAGCCAGATCTATAAGGTCTATATAGTGAGGCACTGTCACCAAAAAAAGGGCGTGGAAATCTGGTTATTAATTACTATCCTTTCTAAGAATTGATTAACTTTGAGGTTACTTTGTTAGATAAATCAAATTACAGTATCTCAAAAATAATCTGTTCAATTTTTTTCAGCATTTTGTTTGTGCCAAATGTGAAAAACCATTTCTTGGACATCGCCATTATGAGAGGAAGGGCTTGGCCTATTGCGAAACTCACTATAATCAGGTAATGATTCTACTAACTAGATATGTGACAGATAAAAGTGAAAATTCATCAGTGTTTCAGCTGTAAAGAAAGCTCTTGGAAAATGTGCATTGGTCTACAGAGATGTATTTTAAATCTTTGAGTCTCAGGATATTCACAAAATAATGTACAAACAATATCTGTCTAACTACCTTTACCTGTAGTCTCCCTTTGCCTCCTCTGGGTGCATTTGATTTTACTATATATAAAGATTAACACATATATCTTTTATGTACATATATGTACATTTAAATGTCCATAGTTTTTTGTTGTTTTGAGATTTTATTTTTAATTTTTTAATGTATGAGTGTTTGCCCGGATGTATGTCTGTGAACCGCATGTGTGCAGTGCCCTATAGGGGCAAGAAGAGGGCATTGGATCCCCTGGGATTGAAGTTAAAGGTGTTTGTGAACTGCCATGTGGATACTGGGGATTGAACGTGGGTCCTCTGGAAGAGCAGCCATTGCTCTTAACCACTGAGCCACCTCTGCAGCCCTTGTATAGTTTTTTGGTTGGTGTTTGTTTGTTTGTTGGGTTTTTGTTTTGTTTTGTTTTGTTTTGGGTTTGGTTTTTTGCAAGGCGAGGGCTTGTTTTTTTTGTTGTTTGGTTTGGTTTTTTGGGTTGGTGGGTGGGTGTGTGGTTGATTGGTTGGTTTTTGGTTTTTCAAGATAGGATGTCTCAGAATAGTCCTGTCTTGGAACTAGATCTGCAGGCCATGCTGGCCTCAAACTTAGCCTGCCTCTGCCTCCCAAGTGCTGCAATTAAGACATGTGCTATTTCCGCCCAGCTTGTGCATAGGTTTTTTTTTTAATCTTTTTAGCTCTTTAAAAATTTTGTGGGCTGGAGAGATGGCTCAGCGGTTAAGAGCACTGACTGCTCTTCCAGAGGTCCTGAGTTCAAATCCCAGCAACCACATGGTGGCTCACAACCATCCGTAATGAGATTGGATGTCCTATTCTGGTGTGTCTGAAGACAGCGACAGTGTACTCATAAATAAAATAAATAAATAAATCTTTTAAAAAAATTTTATATAATATGTTTTGATCATATTCAATCCTACCTCCTCTAACTCTTCCCAGATTTACCCTACCTTCCTATACCCTGCCTTCTTAGAACCCCCAGTTTCATGTTTTTTGTTTTTTTAAGTAACTCATCCACTCCACTTTGTGCTCCCATTTACATCTGTGTGTGGGGCTATACACTGGAGAGTGGTCAACTTACCAGGAGCTACACGCCTAAGGACAGCTGACTCTCCTTCCTCCAGCCCTCAGGTGTCCCGATATAGTTCCTCACTTAGGACTTTTAACCATAAGCATCTGATGCAGTTGTGTTCCTTTACCCCAAATGTTTCAGTGTATATTTCCCTAGAATACAGAACTCTCTTCTGTATCACAGTTATCAGTATTGGTGTAGTAATTTCATTTATTCTAGTTTTATCATTTAGGCATTTACTTATCTATCTAGAGACAAGGTTTCTCTGCAGCAGCTTCCCAAGTTCTGGGATGTACTACCACCCAGCCCAATAATGTTAGTATAGTACTTGTTTTTTTCCTGCTCTAAGATGAGTGTCAGTATTGTTATATTTCTTTAGCCTCCTCAAGTACGGAACATGTTCAGTCTCCTTGGTATATCCTTTTCCCTTGGGCTCTTCTGTTGTTTCTCCACCATTATTTTGAGGTTGTGCGTTCTTGGCTAGAACACTGAACAGAGAGTGGTATGTCTTCCTCAGGGCCTGTCCTCTGTGTTCATTGCTGTCCTGCTGGTGCCTACCTAGGCTTGGTGGTGGCTATGTCTGCACTGGGAGTTACTGCCCCCATATCCAATAAACAACCCGTGAACAGTCACTTTCTGACTACATAAATGTCCTCCTCATCACTTTCTCCTTCCATTTAGTAACATGCAACAATGCTGCCTGCTCTGGGTGGGAATGAGAGTTCCCCAGTGTAGGCTCGCCCTGCTCAGTTGCCCTGAGCGCTCTGCTTGGACAGCCGCCATCCTCCCTTCCTGGGCATAGGCTTCTTTTGTATGTTTTCTTATTTTGGTGCTCAAATTGTCACAGGAAAGATATGTTTAAGTGAAGAAAACTGACAGACTTTCATTGTAACTAATCAATTACTAATTTTCTTTAGGAAGAAAAAAATTTTTTAGTGGTAAACAGAATGGAAATCATATAAATATTTATTGTTAAAAACCTAATTCTAACCCAGCTTGAGCCTTCACCACTTGTTTCTTGTCTTCATTCTCAGCTATTTGGTGATGTTTGTTTCCATTGCAACCGTGTCATAGAAGGTGACGGTATGTATCTTGGGTGGATGGGACCACTTTGTCATAAAAACAATGGTGTGAAAATGGAAAGAAGCTAATTGCTCCTGTGGTTTGTAGTGTGGGCATTGTCAGTTGCTTTCCTCTCGGCATGCTTCCCAGAACTCTACAGCATCGAGATGGGCTACCAAGGCAGCAGAGCTGCTGTAAGCTCTACAGGGTTGCTAGGACTTACTGTGTAGGCAAACCAGGCAGGACAGATTGGCTGTAACACAGAGGAAGCAGCTGTGTTGGCTCATGGTCACAAACCAGTCCAGCCAGAAATTTCCTGACAAAGTTCTAAACAACTGTGTTTGCTGCATGCTTTCTGGTTCTCAGCAGACATCACCTAATCAGGAAATAAAAGGTTAGTTCAGGACCATCGTTAGTGCACTGTAGTCAGTTTAACTCCTCCCTGCAGGAGACACTGTAAAGGACAAAGGAAGTTATGTGCTTAATGTCAACTTCGAAAGAAACACCTCTTTAAGTCAGATAAATTAAAATCGGGAGTTTAAATTTTTTTTTTGAAATGCATATTGCTTCAGGGGTCTTCAAGCCTTGTTAGAAAAGCTCATCTGAGCAACGAGAGACAGACAAGTTGTCTACTGTCCCACGCTGCTGAGAGGGAATAGTATTTTAGTGTCTCTAATTTGTAAATAAAGAAAAATTAAAAGTTAAAAGGACAAAAAAGGTCTAGAGAGAGCTCAGAGGATAAATGCTTGCATAATGAGGACCAGAGTTCTAGCCTTAGCACCATGGAAATGCTGTTAACACGGTGCCACCTGCCTCTAGTTCCTGTGTTTGGAAGGTAGAAAGAGGCTTCCCCAGAGCAAGCCGCCAACCACACTTAATGTATTGGCTAGCTCTGAGTTCAACTGGGAGACCTTTCCTCCATTAATAAGATGGAGAGTGATCCAAGAAAACTCCATGCCAGCCTCTGACTTCTCTTCATATATACACACATGCATGTGCACCCACACATGCACACATGCACAAAGACATGCAAAAAAAAAAATGAAAGAAAAAGAAATAGTCTCGCTTAAGTTGAAACCTACCTTTCTAATAATGTGAAAAAAGCCAGGCATTCAGGAGACAGACACAAGGGATCTCTATGAGTTTAGGGCCAGCCTGGTCTATACATAATGAGTTCCAGGCCAGCCAAAAGCTTCATTGTAAGACCCTGCCTCCAAAAACAAACAACCAAGTGAAAAAATAGCCATAATAAAAAGTGAATTGGTTAGAATCACACAAATAGCATCGAGCTTTTGGGCTCTCGTTTTACAAGGGGAAAAAACCCTTCCTAACAGCATGATGATGCACATGCGTAATTCCAGAGTCAATGAGGCTAAAGCAGGAAGACCAGGAGTTCAGTCCACCCTGGGCTACACATTACGACTCTGTCTCAAAAGGAAAGGAACCTCTCACGAAAGAAAGCTTGAGCCCCTTCTCTAGGTGCCTGGGGAACAGCCATCTTGGTTTTTCAGGGTTTGAAACTGAAGCCCCTCTTCCACAGTGAAATGCTCCCATGTGATCAGATCTCTTTCCCCACAGTGGTCTCTGCCCTCAACAAGGCCTGGTGTGTGAGCTGCTTTGCCTGTTCCACCTGCAATACCAAACTGACACTCAAGTAAGTACTTGGTCTAGTCCATTGTCATTACTAAAGCCAAAAGGTTTTAGATGCCATTTAGAATCTAAAAGAGGGAAGTGATTGATTCCTGTCTCGTTTTTCTCTTGAGTCCTTCTGAAAGTAACTGTTCTTCTTTAATTGTTCCTGTTCTATCCCTTCTTTGTTCTACTCAAAGGGATAAGTTTGTTGAAATTGATCTAAAGCCAGTCTGCAAATACTGTTATGAGAAAATGCCAGAAGAGTTTAAGAGGCGACTTGCCAAACGGGAGAGAGAAGCAAAGGATAAGGACAAGCAGAGAAAGAGAAAGCCAGTGTGTCTGTAAACGTTCTGTTCCCTCCACACCATTCTCATTGCTTCTCTGTGGTTAGTCTCTTAGGATGCCTTTCTTTTCTGCTTGACTTTTTGTCGTTCTTTCTCTTTAATGCATGTTTTTGTGGCCATCAGAGGTTGAAGTCTTGTCCTGTGTAGACTTGGCTCTTTTGCCTTTCACAAGTCTAAAGCTTAATGAGATCCATCCTTACCAAAGGCTTGTATGCACATACCTGCCTCGGCTCAGCTTGTCTGTCACAGTCTGACAAAGAGACACCTTTTCTCTACATCCTTTAAATGGTAGTGGGAACAGTTTTAAAGTGTTTTTATGGCTATTAACTGCTGCTAGTCTTTGGTTTCTTTGCCTAAAGTCATTTAACTGAGGGAGTGTGTGTTGGATGTTATTAGAACCACATGTGTTCTCAGTGCCAAGTGCTCTTAGCATGTCCTGTATCTGAGCAAAGCCATCTAGATCACATAGCAAACCTGTCCCCTGCAGTGCTTGTGCATGCTTACTCCCTGCTGCTTGTGAATTCTTTTCCTTTAGTTTCCAGACTCTTACTCTTGTTTTGTAGAGGATATACTTCAGTCTTGAACATTCTGTTGAATTACTGATATGATTATTTCATCTTTTTCCTCATGTTGTTTTGAACTCTAAATTTTGTTTAATTTTCTTATTTCTTTTTGTTGAAGAATTAAAAGGCAAATATAAACTTCAAACAAGAGAACTAGTTTCTCTAACACAGGAATCATATATTTTAAGCTTTTGCCACCAAAAATAGCTTTTGTTCTAAGACAACATTGGGAAAATATTTAGTTTAGTTATAGCTACAGAATACATGTGGTTCTAAAAACATTTCAACACCCAGAATTCTTCAGTTAAATGATTTTTTAGGCAAAGAAACCAAAGACCAGCAACAGCTGATAGATGTAAAAGTACTTTAACTGTTCCTACTACTATTTGAAGATCGCAGAGAAAAGGTGTCTAGGCCACACTGACGGAAAAGCTGAGCTGAACCTGCACGTGAGACAGGCCTGTTCGTGCAAGCCTCTTACCATCATGTAAACCAAACTGCCCTCAAGTATTTGATTTGCCAATTGGCAACATGTACCATTTCAATCAGCATTAGCTTCTTTGTACAAAAAAACAAAGGGAAGCCAAGCTCATTCATGTCGTATAAAAAGTATTTGTAAATAAGTGGGTAGGAATTATTCTTGTTATTAACATCGTTCTTTAAAATCACCTCAATGCTGGATGTGATAGAATACACTTTGAATCTAGCACTCAGGAAGCAGAGGCAGGCAGATCTCTATGAGTTTACGGCCAGACTGGTCTATGTAGAAAGTTCTAGGCTAGCCAGAGCTACATAGTAAGAAGCTGTCTCAAAAAGAAACAAGAAAAAGAAACAAAATGACCTCCAAACAGTTATTGTTATCCATAACAGTGTATCACTAGGCTTGTTCTACAAAGGCTTTTAAGTATAACTTCACAGCAAATGGACAGGTTATAGAGTTATATACTTACAGAGCTTGGGATTCAGCAGTATTAAGCTCCTGCAGTTAGCTGCTCTGAGTACATTAGAGACAGAGACCACCACCTCAGAGTTGTTTTCTCCAGAGCTATTTATAAGTGAGTTGATACTATGTGTTCTTCTAGCTTTAAAAGAGGAATTATGTTCTTAAAGAATACTTAAGGGTTGTAAATTTGGAAACAAAGGAAAATCATTTGTACAGGGAAAGATGAAATCGTATACTTGCCTAATTTAAAATAGGAAATACATAGTAAAATCCTTTTACCTTAAAAAAAAATTTGTTACTCACATTATAAAAACTATTTCTTTGTACGGCATGGTGGCTTTAATCCCAGCACTCAGGAGGCAGAGGCAAGAGTATCTCTGTTAGTTCAAGGCAGCCTGGTCTACAAAGCGAGTTCAGGACAGCCAGAGCTACACAAAGAAACCCTGCCCACCCCAAAAAAAAGAACAGTTTTTCTTTGCTTTAAATAAATATGTTTGAATAAATTTATTGGTGACAGGCATAGTGGTTCACACTTAAAATCCCAGCACTGGGTAGACTGGGAAAGAAAAATCCCCATGAGTTCTAGGCCAGCTAGATTCCAAAGTAAGACTGTCTCAACAAACCAGGAGGTAAGAGGCACTGAGAAGAAAGCATTGCCTGATGCTTTAAAGTTTGATTGACTTTATTAGGGATGAAGAGAAGGCCCAGTAGTTAAGAGTGAAGAGAAGGCCCAGTGATTAAGAGTGAAGAGAAGGCCCAGTGGTTAAGAGTGAAGAGAAGGCCCAGTGGTTAAGAGTGAAGAGAAGGCCAGTGGTTAAGAGTGAAGAGAAGGTCAGTGGTTAAGAGTGAAGAGAAGGCCAGTGGTTAAGAGTGAAGAGTGAAGAGAAGGCCCAGTGGTTAAGAGTGAAGAGAAGGCCCAGA
>NW_021605074.1:303461-303781 GCF_004785775.1 Grammomys surdaster | reverse complement strand
GAGTGAAGAGAAGGCCCAGTGGTTAAGAGTGAAGAGAAGGCCCAGTGGTTAAGAGTGAAGAGAAGGCCCAGTGGTTAAGAGTGAAGAGAAGGCCAGTGGTTAAGAGTGAAGAGAAGGCCCAGTGGTTAAGAGTGAAGAGAAGGCCCAGTGGTTAAGAGTGAAGAGAAGGCCCAGTGGTTAAGAGTGAAGAGAAGGCCCAGTGGTTAAGAGTGAAGAGAAGGCTCAGTGGTTAAGAGTGAAGAGAAGGCCCAGTGGTTAAGAGTGAAGAGAAGGCCAGTGGTTAAGAGTGAAGAGAAGGCCCAGTGGTTAAGAGTGAAGAG
>NW_021605074.1:189815-303451 GCF_004785775.1 Grammomys surdaster | reverse complement strand
GAAGAGAAGGCCCAGTGGTTAAGAGTGAAGAGAAGGCCCAGTGGTTAGGAGTCAAGAGAAGGCCCAGTGGTTAAGAGTGAAGAGAAGGCCCAGTGGTTAAGAGTGAAGAGAAGGCCCAGTGGTTAAGAGCACTTGCTGCTCTTTCAGAGGAGCCAGGTTCAATTCTAAGCACATATATGGTGTAGCTGCCTCGAATTCCACTCCCAGAGGGTACAGCATCCTCTTCCCACCTCCATGCGTACCCAGTAGTACACAGACATACGTGCAGGCAAAATACTCATACATATAAAAGAAATAAATCTAAAAAAAAAAAAAATTAAAATTTAATTAACTCTGCCTAAATTATATCTACATTAGATTTCCTGGAACACTAAGTAAGATTTAATAAACATCACATGTTCTAAATGTAGGAATAGCTCATGCCTTTAATCCCAGAACTTGGGAGGCAGAGGCAGGCGGATTTCTGAGTTCGAGGCCAGCCTGGTCTACAGAGTGAGTTCCAGGACAGCCAGGACTATACAGAGAAACCCTGTCTCGAAAAAACAAAACAAAAAATAAATAAATAAATAAATAAATAAATAAATAAATGTAGGAATATAGAAACATATAAGCATATTTTTCAACTGATACCAGTTACTCTTTACATTTATTATAATAAGAATTGAAATTAGAATTACAGTTCTTTACTGACATGTACATAGAGGTTTTATATAGTATGTTTCATTGTGTCTTCATTTATATGTCCTTTCATGAATTTATGTCACTTTATCGTGTGTGTGTGTGTGTGTGTGTGTGTGTGTGTGTATGTGTATTGTGCATGTGTGTGCTGGAACATATCTACTAACTTCTTTTTTTATATATAATTACCTTTAGGAATAAATTTGTGGAGTTTGATATGAAGCCAGTCTGTAAGAAGTGCTACGAGAAATTTCCTTTGGAGCTGAAGAAAAGACTTAAGAAACTATCTGAGACCTTAGGAAGGAAATAACTTTTGATGTCTTTTTTTTCTCTCTCTTCTAATCAATATTACTTAACTGGATCGACCCTGATCCACCCTTGCTTAAAACTATATCAAAGCATTAGAGAGAATGGTTTTCTTTATTCCCCTTTTCTCATTTAAAATGAAAGAAAATGTTTATTTCTATGTAAAACACAGGTGAAATCAGGACTTTCATTTCTTTAGCCATATTAGTCTGTAGGCATTAAAAGTATATAATCAAAAAACAAAAACCAAAAAAAATGTTAAAGGGTAGTTTTAATTAAGCCATCCAAAATATGAATTTAACTCTTCAGAATTAAACATCCTGCTCTATGGACCAACAGAAGCACTTGCTGCCAAACTTAGTGGACTAAGTTGAATCCTTAAGAAAGCATCTGAGTCCATGTGGGTCATGTGGAACGAGAGCTCACTCCCACACGTTGTCCTCTAAGCTCCACAGATGGCCGTGGTGCATATGCACTAACACACAGTTAAAAACCGTAATAAACAACCGCTGTTCTAAAGAGTCAGCTTTTACATGTTTCACATTTTAAAGGACTCCAAGCTTTGCTTTTCCTTTATATAAGAAAATAATTTCCCATTCCTATACTGGGAACTATATAGGGAAGATAGGTAAACTACCAAAACAGTTCCTATGTAGTCATGTGTTTATCCAGTTAGCATTGTCAAAAGAACATGCATATTAGTAAGAAGCAAAAACATTTCAGAATGACTTCTTTTTTTTACTAAATCACTACACTTAGTTTTCTATTTCATTCTCCTTATAAATTTTTCTTTCATAAAATTACTTAACATACTTGTAACTACTAATGTGTCTTTTACGTTTTTGAGCAAAACAAAAAAATACCAGTTACCTGGAAAATAACTGCATATATTGTGATATTGGGGAAATGAAACATTTAAAAAATATATTACACAATTATGCTTCTAAGCTTAATGTAAGATGCATAGTATTCAAATGGGCCGTGAAATGCACTATGATGCAGCTTGAATCTATCGCTTTCAACAGTGAGCATGACCAGGTGTAGTGGCAGGTGGTGGTCCCAGCTCTCTGGAGGCAGAGGCAGGCAGATCTCTGAGTCCTAGCTCAACCAGGGCTGCATATTAAAACCTTGTTTCAGAAAGAATGACTGTATCTCATATTACCTTTGTGTTAATATCTATGCTTCATACATAATCTAACTTGCCTTGCCTTAGAAAACTGCACTCTATAATCAGGAATTCTAGATATTTCCTATAATACCAAAATAAGTATTTTGACTGAGATCCATTAATTTAGAATTATTCACCACCAATATAAACTTTAAAAATTCTTTTGTCAGGAAGCCAATGAAAGTTAATTCCTGTCCTCTTATTAGAACTATGCTGATACAGTAAAACATTTTAATGAAGGCTTTTTCATTTCAGATGTCATAACTGGGTTTTATGTACTATAATGTAGTAAAACAGTATAACTGATACTTTTAGATCAAAAGAGGGTAGTAAGAGTATGAACTTTAAAAATCAGTGAGTTCTATTTTATAAAAATTTTCATCTTAAAATGTATAGACTGTTCTTTTTGTATAAACTCAATATGCAAAAGTATGAACATTTTTAAATTTTTTCTGCTGCTAACATGTTACCTTCTTTTTCTCAGTTGCCAAGATATATTTTGTAAACTTTGCTGGATATAGTGATTCACATTGTAGTCTTAGCACTTGGGAGGCTGAGGCAGAAAGACTGCCATGAGTTGGAGACAAATCCTAGGTTACAGTGTGAGATGCTATCCCCCAAAACATCCCCACAAACAAAAACACTAGTGTGTTGTTTTGCCATAAAGAATATCTCAGGAACCTAGGAAAACGCTCAGTCAGTAATGGACTCACACCAGTCTTAGGACCTGAGTTTGAACTTGGAGGTGAGCAGATCCCTGAATTTATGAGATAGCCAACTCAGCCTAACTAGTGAGTCCCAGATCCAAGGGGGAAATCCTGTATCAAAAAAAGCAAGGTGGATGGCTCCTGAGGAATGATAGCCAAGATTGACATCTGGCCTCCACACCCACACATACATATGCGCACATTCAGGAATAATAGACGTGTATACACACACACACACACACACACACACACACACACACACACAGGATATCTCAGGATGCTGTTACTCTGCCATTAAAAGCTTGTAATCATGAATTTTTAGAATACTTGGTTATGCACATTATGGAATATATTTCTGTTTTTATATAGCTAGCTTGTAGCCAATCATTTTATTTCCTAATACGCTTTTGGAATTAAGAGAATTATAAGTGATTTAAAATATACATGCTTTGTGTTTGTTTAACATTTTAAATTTTCCTTGTTTTTGACAATAAGAACCAAAATTTCTTCAGCGTGCCTTTGTGAGCTTAGAATGACTAGCAATGATTCCCTTAAAAGTATTTATGAACTATTGTACATGCATTTAAACAAACAGAATTTGTAGTCTAGGGTCTTAATGCTAAGTTCTTACATACCTCACTGGAGTACGGAGCAGAGAATCAGGCATTCCCGTGCTTGCTCCGTCACTTTAGAGGTGTGTGGCCTGTGCCTGACTGCCTCTGCTTGTGTGACATCGCTTAGCCAGAGTCCCCACTGCTGTCTTTGCTCACTTCTCTCAGACAGGAGTATTCCAGTAAGTTTGATCTCATAATTATATAGTAATTCATCTAGAGATGGTGCTTTTCACTGTGGGGTGTATCATGACAGAGAGCCCTTAGTGTGGAAGAAGAGAGAGGTCTAATGGGACCAAGACAAAGACTGCATCTGGTTCCTGCTAGTTGTGGGGTTTCACTGGCTGCTGGCATTTGTCAGTGAACATCTCTGTTTGAGTTTCTGAGAACAATCTAAAATAATTCATTGTGCTTATGTCATTTCTAAGTGGCCTTTTTGTCCTTAGTTACCCTAATGTAACATGGAAAATGGATACACAAAGAAATATTTTTTGTGTCGTGTTCAAAGCCTTATTAACACTTTGCCTGAAATAGGTCATTTGCCTCATCCATTTGCCAAAGCAGCTGATTCCAGGTTAAAGAAACTTTGATGTAGGCTGACAATATTCTTGTATTTTATTTTAGATTGTAAGCTTAATGGCAAGAAATTATATCAGTAATTGCGCTTTTTATGTAGCAACCATTGCTATATACTTTTAATAAATATTCATAATTATTCAAAAATGTGTTATGTATCATTTAGTTTGACCTGTCTTTGAAAATTCAGATATTCATTTAGTATAATATGTTAGAAACATTAATATATGTAAATAAAAGAAAATGGCCTGGGTATTGGGTACAAGCCAAGTTTTAGCACCTTTTATATTAACTTTTCCTGGGGCAACGTCGATAAATGTCTGCTCATCCCAGATAGAGCAGCATAGCTTGCTGAGGTGGTGATTTTACTGGACTAATTTCCAGCAGTTTGGGTGAAGGCTACTTACAGGAATGAGGATAAACTTTAAAACTGCTGCATCATAGAAAAGCTGCATCACTTGAGCATTGAGACAACCCCCAAAGCTGCATGAATGCAGCCCCACCCTTCAGTTACCTTTCCTCCTACATATTCTAGTGCCTCTCGCAACGTGTCCCTCTGGAGCAGAATCACTTGCATCTGGGGTCAGTGTGTGCAGGAGAGAACAAGTAGCTCCTATCTCCAGTGAGGACCTAGTGGCCTCCCACACACTCTCACAAGGAAACTGCCTTGCTCAGGGTCTCTTTCAAGTACTCAGCAGCAATGATTACAATGGTACTTCCTGTCTTACTCCAAGGACAACGTCCCACAGTGCCACAGATGGTATTGGATGTCAGAATAAATGTTTTTAGCTCTGGGGACCCATTCGAGACCTGGCCTTGTGCCAATTCATGGCACACTGACCAAGTGCCTGACAAGAAGGAATTTAAAGGATGAAGAGTCTCTTGTGATGAGGAAGCATGAGTCAGCTTGCTCACATCTGGGCAGATGAGGAAGTAGAGGGAGGCCTTGTCTGCAATCGTTTCTTATGCTGTCCCCCTTAAGTCCCACCCACTGGATCCTCATGGAGATAGTCCATAGTCCGACCTTTACATCCAGTAAGCGCTCTGCCACTGAGCCAATCCCAGCTCTCACTTGGATTTCCCTCTCTTCACAGGGCAGCCAGGGCCTTCCTTTGTGTACCCATGAAATACCCACATGAGTAGATTACAGACTACTACGAATGTAAGACCACTTCAGAGTGCTTTATTCAAGCCTGTGACTGAGCACGCTCCTGCCATAAAGTACACTCGCCCTGAAGGGAAGCGGAGTAGGATTTCTAGAGTCAAAACCTACAATCACAACACACCAGAGTGACACGGGGAAAGAACAAGAAGTTTCAGAGTTTTCGTTTCAGTTGAGTAAAACCTTTGTTGTATGTTGTAAAACGATGGGCCTTCCGAAGCTGTTGGTGTGGCTGCGTGAGAATCTTCTCATCTCAGCAGGATATGCTCAGCCACTGGGGAGAGCTGGGTGAAGGCTATGATCTTAGAGAAAGTCAAAGCACTGACTCATTAGGAAAGGGGTTGCATTGGGTCCTCAGATACATTAGTTTAACGGAGGTTGTTCATCTTTTGACAGAGTTTAATAACCAGTTAATTAAACAGGGTCTGTAAAGGAGAGGCCCATGAATAAGGTGAGGTCACCCATGATTCCAGTCAAGCTAGCCATGGAACTAATTTTTAGGAAAATATAAAGACCAACTGTTGTTTAGATGCATAGTCTGCTATGACTTACTAAAGACATCAAACAATTTTTTTAATAAACATCTTTTAGAAGCAGCAAAACTAGTAAAAAAAAAATTTCATGTGTCGGAGTCCTGTCCTAGGTAACCATCGTGGCTAACCCTATAGGAAGCATTATGGCTAATATTATTATGAGTCCAAAATGAAGAAGGAACATAGTAATTCCTATCTCCCAGTGTCTACTGTTGGCTTCCAGGTTTGTCATGGGGGTAGAACTGAAGACCTGGTTGCTGTCATTTCAGGAAGGTGACTTGGAGAGGTCTCTTCTACAGATAGTGTTGTTTTCTTTCCCTTGGGTCTACAGGATGACACCTGTGACTAGTGTTTAAATGGGCACCCATGGTTAAGACCAATGGCCCTGTATCAAAGTCAGGTAATCAGTTATTCTCAGCCCTGGAATTAGTTTTTGCTAAGAGGAGAATTGAATGTCAGGATAGAAGGCATAGCCAAGTGAACTAACATGCAGGTCCCATACCAGCTGTCAGGCTTAGGCACAAAGTTCCCCTGTTCAAAGCACCCACATATGTCTATTTGGGAGACCTTGAGTAATTACTATTTGCCATCACTGATTGTTGCTTGAGAGTGGATGCAAATTCTAAGATCTCCACTGCGTGAGAGAATCTTTACCCCTCCCGTGTGAGACATGAGAAGTAATTTGTCCTTTTTAGAGATGAGATTTTCCTGGTCTGTCTTACAGCAGCAGACTCAGGCAATTTTTATTTTCTCATGCATCTCTATCCTGTGATGAAGCCAACATGCAATTTACCTTGGTGGCGTCTTGTAGGAGGAGCTAAGGTAGGAGGAGTAAGGAGAGGAAAAGGAAGAGGAGGAGCTAGAGAGGGCAGAGATGTAGGAGGAGGGTGAGCCACGCAGGTATGGAGGGCAGTCTCAGGTAGCAACTTATATTTAGGTTAGCTAATTGGGAAACAACTCTAATTGTATGGGCATATTGTTACTGAACATTAGCAAACATATAAAACCCTTGATTAATATTTAAGCATTAGAGTCTCATTTTCCTACTGGACCCACGTGGATGGCAGGATGGTCTGGGCAATGCCCAGCCTTGCGAAGACAGCATGGAAGATTGGCAGAGCCATCTCCCACGGTGGCATCTCGTGGGTGGCAGGGCTGGTGTTTCTGGCGGGCCATTTCTAGCTGCAGCACACGTGGTCTCTGGCTGCGGAACATGGTGGCTGAGCTAGGCAGAGCCGCCGCACCTTAGATAGTGGGCTTGACTAGTTGACTAGCGGCCATTTTAAATAATTACTTCAACAGAGTCTGGGTCCCATCCAAGGGGAAGGGTATATAATTCTGGGGATGTCCTGCTATGCAAGTATATTGTAAATTTAACCCATTTTACTCAAGTATTAAATTCTCTTAGCCAATTTTTTTCTTCATAGCCAGTTTTTTTTTTAATATATCTTATTTTGAGTATTATAAACTTTAGAGTTATCTGCATTAAACTTAATTTTTGAAAACATATACACATATACATATATTTTTCTTTTTTTCTTTTTTTCTTTTTTTTTTTTTGAGACAGGGTTTCTCTGTGTAGCCCTGGCTGTCCTGGAACTCACTCTGTAGACCAGACTGGCCTCGAACTCAGAAATCCGTCTGCCTCTGCCTCCCAAGTGCTGGGATTAAAGGGGTGTGCCACCACCGCCCGGTTCATACATATATTTTTCAAGATAGGGTTTCTCTGTATAGCCCTGAATGTCCTGGAACTTACTCTGTAGACCAGGCTGGCCTCAAACTCAGATCCACTGTGGTGGTTTGAATAGGAATGGCCCCATAGCCTGATTGTTTGGATGCTTAGCCCATGGAAAGTGGCACTATTAAGAGGTCTGGCTTTCTTGGAATAGGCGTGGCCTTGTTGGAGGAAGTGTGCCACTGTGGGGGTGGGGCTTGGAGGTCTCGTCTATGGTCAAGCTGCACTCAGTGTGTCACATGCTTTCCTGCTGCTGCCTGCAGATCAAGATGCTGAACTCTTAGCTCCTTCTCCAGCACCATGTCTGCCCGCATGCTGCCATGCTTCCCACCATGATGATAATGGACTGAACCTCTGAAACTAGCCAGCTGCAATTAAATGTTGTCCTTTATAGGAGTTGCTGGGGTCATGGTGTCTCTTCACAACAATAGAAACCCTAACACATCCACCTTCCTCTGCCTCTTGAGTGATGGAATTAAATGCACGTACCACCACTACCTGGGTACAGAATAATACATAATGAGAAATATAACTTGATCTCCTCCTCCAATCTTATCGCTGTAAATGAATCACATTTGTATTTAGTATAACGACAACTATACTACTATTTGTATATACAAATATTGTATATACAAGTAATCTGGGGACATTAAGAACATTTATTTATAAAGTGGCTGATCATTAATTTGGTTTAAATCACCTTTGTTTCAACAATTTCCAATAAGTAATTCTCATGAAATTATGACTTTATAAACTAAGGTAATTTATCCCTGTTAAAATGTTTGAGCCTATGTCTGTCTTTTAGTCTTTTTGGCCTCAGCCTCAACAGAAGCCATTGGCTTATGGTTAAACAGTATCCTTTTAAAGATATCACAAGATGTAATAACATTAATAAATACATTCTATTCATTGTAAGAAATTTTTTGACTGAGGGGTGTTAGGCAAGAATATATGTGTCTATTGGGGCTTTACCCAGCATGCACATCAGCTTTCCCATAGCTTCATGGGTGACTCCAGACCCCTCTCTTTAGTATTTTAGCCTCTGTACTCTCATTTCTCCAAAACACCTTTAGTCTTTACTGTTAGGGCCTAGTTGCTTGCAACTAGCTGGGAGGAGTGACTGGTTACTAATGTGAAGGTTCAATGGTACCCCACCCCTTAAAGGAATATTAACATTTAACAAGCCCAGTTGTGATTGCTTTGAGCAGACACAGCAAGTTATGAAGATGGTAGTTGTTCAGTTTAGAAGATATTAGGCAGCAGCATCTTAATCCAAGAAGGTTCAATCCAAATTATATATGTAGGGTAACATAATAAATTCGTATTACTAGGTGCATACTGTCAGATCATTAGGTTTTGTATGTTTCTGGGTAATACAATTTGTCGTTTTTTATTTAAATTGTCTTATGACATCGAACAGAAGTTAGCTGACTATGATACTGGAGTTATTATTGAGAGATTTAGACAGGGTTCCTTTAACCCTTTCCATAGATGAGCAACCCATTTGCTAGTTTTATCAGACACCTTTATACCATGGAATAAACAGTAGTAGCCTCTATTGGAAACAGTTTACCGCTTAGCTGCTCCCCAGTGTACAGTGCTTTCCTGGGATGTTCTGTGGCTCTCCTTTTCCCTGTCATAGAATCAGGGCGACAGCCTGACTCAGGACAAGGGCTGTGGAGCGCACTTTGAGACAAATACACTTGGGTCTGAAGTGAGGAGGCCTGTCTCCAGAGCCAGCTTTTTAGTGAGCTAAAACAGCTTTTAGTAATTTTAAAAATAGTATCCATACTCCAAAGGAGTGCATTTTTCTTCAACAGCATCAGGCATGCATGTGGCACACAGACATACTGGCAGAGAAAACACATGTACATATAAAATAAATAATAAAACCAGGTCTTTTACAATTGGTGTCCCAATGTAAAGCGAAAGTACAGGGGAAGACTCCAGTAAGGAACAACCTTCCCAACCCAGGAAAAACCCAACCAGTATCCTTTCCTATCCACAACTGAGATCAGAGTCCAGACTTAACTCCCAGGAGAACCAGAAGGACTCTATCAGCTTGGAGTTCCTGTCCAGGAACACAGTAGTCATTCTGGACCTCAGCAGGAAATGTGAACCCCTTGAACATCTTCAGGGGGCACCTGCTCTGCAGCTTCCCCATGGCCCACAGTAAGGCTGAGTTCTCTATGGAGTGTAGGATCTCACTGAGGTCTCCAAATGAAATGCCCCCATATAAGCCCAACATTATCTGAGAATATGAGAACTTCTTCCCTTGGTGGTGGACTGATGAGGTATATAACAGATCTGTCCTGCAGAGGCATGCCTAGTGCAGCGCCTAATTCAATAGACGTATTCAGTCAGTATCTGCTGGGAATTGATGGAACTGATCAGTTTTTCAGATAACAGTAACAGCTGTTATCAGATCTTGAATACCAACAGTTCCAGCAGTGATTCCACCACATGGGTTCTACTACCAATCCAATCACAACAATGGAATCATACAAGAAAAGATAGAAAATACCGTACATAGGCCCCACCTTATCTACAGGGGATCTGACCCAAGACCTACCCACAGACCATATAGCTGCTCTGCTTTTTTTTTTTTTTTTTTTGCCAGAAGGTATCAATTAGTATGTCCTTTGGTGTTTATGACCTTTGTATTGCTTCTCTTGTGCTTTGGAGGTATTGTTAAGGACAGAAAAGGAGCTACTCCAGCACATGCTGTGATGCCAGCGTAGCTGATCTAGTGCTGAAACTTCCAGTCTGTGGGCAGCATACCCTGTGGGGGATACACAGAAGATAGGGACGCTGCACATCCTTGAGTAGATGGGTATGGACAGTATGAGGTTATTTATGCAGCTCAACAATTTCTACGATTTAAAACTTGAGTTACTTGTGGGATTTTCTTTAACTTTCTTTAATTTTATTTATTGATTCTTCGTGAATTTCACATCATGCACCCCAAGTCCACTCATCTCCCCATTCCTTTGTATCCACCCTCAGCCCTTGCAAAAGAAAAGACAATAGAATAAAAAAAAAATCTAGCCATAGAAGCTACAGTGCCATAGTGTGTCCCACAGTACACCCTTTTTTCCACACTTCTTTACTTGCAAATGTTCACTGCAGTGAGTCATTAGTCTGTTTCAAGGCCTCTCTGGCTTCTGCTACACTACCAATACTGAACTCTTATGGGGACTTCTCTTGAGTATCCTGTTGTTGTCCTGTGTCATGGAGATCCTGCAGCTTTGGATCAGCAGGATGGGCCCTGCCATGCACTCTAGCAGTTCATACATGGAGTAGAAATTGGAGTGGGTCAACTCAAAGCCCTGGATTTGTGCCTGGGAGGTAGCTGAGTTTGGTCAGCCCACCAACTCACCTGCATCCACACCACCAGCAAGCACTGCCCTGCCTAGCACACCCAATGCCATAGCCAGTAAGGGACAAAATCAGCTCTCCTGCTATCATTACCTCGGTGCCTGCTCATGTGCATCCCTCTCTGCTAGGATCAGTGCTACTGTTTTGCCCAAGCAAGATGTAGGGTCTGCTCTCCCAAGTGCTGCAGTGGGAGAAAGGCAGAACTAGCTCTCCTGCTTTCATGACCTGCAGCCATCTCTCCCACCTGCCGCAGGGGAGAGGAAGGGAAGGCATCTCTTCCTCTTCCTCACCACCTGTCTTAGTCAGGGTTTTACTGCTGTGAACAGACACCATGACCAATGCAAGTCTTATAAAGAACAACATTTAACTGGGGCTGGCTTAAGGGTTCAGAGGTTCAGTCCATTGCCAGGAGCCAACCTGACTCCATTTTGAAAGAATAGTTTTAGGTTTTGTTTTTCCTCAGCTATCGACTCCTGAGAAAGCAGGTGGCCAATGGTCACTGTACCCTGAGCCAGACAAAAACATCTGCAGTTGCAAGATATCTGCCATGGCAAAACACCCAGTTTCTGTGAAATTCCCCCAATTACATTATCTCCTTCCCTGCCTATATAAATTGCCTAAGAAAATACAGCTTGACGGACCTTGATCAGAAAAATTTGTCTTGGGCGGGTGGTGGTGGCACATGCCTTTAATTCCAGCACTTGGGAGGCAGAGGCAGGCGGATTTCTGAGTTTGAGGCCAGCCTGGTCTACAGAGTGAGTTCCAGGACAGCCAGGGCTACACAGAGAAACCCTGACTCAAAAAAACAAAAAAACAAAAAGAAAGAAAGAAAGAAAGAAAGAAAGAAAGAAAGAAAGAAAGAAAGGAAAGGAAAGGAAAAACTTGTCTTGGTCTTGTTCTTTTTGTCTCTTGTCCCTTCATTCTTTCACACACACACACACACACACACACACACACACACACACACACCCCAGGGTCTTGTTGAATTACCCGAGAGCCAGGGCAGTCCATTATCATCAAGGTTGGAGCATGGCAGAGTCCAGGATGATGTAGGAGGAGCTGAGAGTTTTACATCTTCATCTGAAATCTGCTAGCAGAATACTCACTCCTGGACAGCTAGGACAAGGGTATTAAAACCCACACCCACAAGGCCACACCTACTCCACAAGGCCACACCTTCTAATAGTGCCAATTCCTGAGCCAATTATATACAAACTATCACACCACCCCGGGGCAGACTTGGGGGAGGTGGTAGCTCTCCTGTGCTCATGCCCTTGGCCAACTCACCTAATCTCCCTATTAGGGTCAGCTGTCCAGGTCAGGGTCAGGGTCAGGGACAGTGCTTCCAACTTTGGTGGTCAATGAATAGCAGGGACAACTCAGCAGAGTGCTTTTGCAGTAGCCCAGACCAGGGACATCTGCATGGCCTTTGGTGGTACCACAGGTTTGACACATCAAAACATACCCCAGTTGCCATATGACCATGGACCCAGACATGGCCTCCAATAGTAGCCTGGACCTAGATGTCCTCATGGCCTCAGGTGACAGTGCAGGCCACTCAGATCAGCATGCCCTCCTCAGCAGCATGATCTTCAGACATCCACATGGTCTCCAGTGACAGCAAGACCACTGGACATTCGTGTGATCTTTGGTGTTAAATCAGGCCATAGACATTGGCACAGACCCAGATGCAACAGGGCCATGAACCCAGATAGGGCCCTTGGCAGCAGCTCTGGGTCAGGACCTCAGCATGTTCTTCACTGCCATCAAATCTCCAGTTCCACCTTTCTCCACAGTGTACAAGCACCTCAGCCTCACGTTCTCTTGCATCTCTCCACCGTGTAGTCCATCTTTCCCATCTCTGAATTACACATTCATCTATTGTAGTGGTGTCCATGGCAGATGCTTGGATGTCTTTCTTCTGGCTACCCCAGCCAGGAACTTTCTGCGTTTTACATCATATGTCTCAGATACTGTTCCATTGTTGTAAAAGAAACACCACAATCAAGGCAACTCTTATAAAAGAAAACATTTGGCCGGGCAGTGGTGGCGCACACCTTTAATCCCAGCACTTGGGAAGCAGAGGCAGGCGGATTTCTGAGTTCGAGGCCAGCCTGGTCTACAGAGTGAGTTCCAGGACAGCCAGGGATACACAGAGAAACCCTGTCTCAAAAAACCAAAAAAAAAAAAAGAGAGAGAGAGAGAGAGAGAGACAGACAGACAGACAGACAGACACATTGGGCCTGACATGGGCTTTTGAAACTTCAAAGCCCATCCGAGCAGTGGTGGCACAGAAATTTAATCCTAGCACTCAGGAGGCAGAGTTTGAGGCCAGCCTAGTCTACAGAGTGAGTTCAGCCACACTTTCTTTCTTTCTTTCTTTTTTTTTTTCAGCCACAATTTCTAATCCTTCCCAAATAGTCTACCAACTGGGGACTAAGCAACTAAGCATGCAAATATATGAAAGTATGGGAGTCATTTTCATGCAAACTACCATATCATATGTAGTCCAGGCTGGCCTCAAACACTCAGTAATCTTCTTATCTCAAACTCCTGAGTGCTGAGATTTAGGTGAGTGCCACCACACACAGACGGATCTTTTTTTTAAAACTGAGTTTCACCATGTGAAACTGGTTTGGAACTCACAGAACTCTACCTGTCTGCCCTCTTCAGTGCTGAGATTAAAGACATGCAACACTGTCGTGGTTAGAGTTTCTATTGCTGAGAAGAGACACCATGACCATGCTAACTCTTTTTTTGTTTTGTTTTGTTTGTTTTTTGTTTTGGTGTTGTTGTTTTTGAGACAGGGTTTCTCTGTGTAGCCCTGGCTGTCCTGGAACTCACTCTGTAGACCAGGCTGGCCTCGAACTCAGAAATCCGCCTGCCTCTGCCTCCCAAGTGCTGGGATTAAAGGCGTGTGCCACCACCGCCCGGCTAGACCATGCTAACTTTTATAAAGAAAATATTTATTTAATTGAGGGTGGCTTATAGGTTCAAAAGTTTAGTCTGTTATCTACACGGTGGGAAGCATGGCGGCATGCAGACAGACATGGTGCTGGAAAAGAAGCTGAGAGTTCTACATCTGGATCAGCACGCAGCAGGAAGAGAGAGAGAGACACTGGGCCTGGATTGAGCATTTGAAACCTCAAAGCCCACCCTCAATGACACACTTCCTCCAACAGGGCCACACCTCCTAATAGTGTCACTTCCTGGTGACCAAGCATTCAAATACATGAGTCTATGGGGGTCATTCCTATTCAAACCACCACAACCATTGTGCCTGACTTGGAGTTTTCTATTTAATATTTGAGATTTTATTGGTACTAAATAACGGAAACTTTGTATAGTGACAGGATGGTGAAGCACTGCATGGCTGAAGCCCTGAAGAATGAGATAGTAGATCAATAGAAATGCAGAGAACAGAAAAAATGTCTGAACTGGAGTGGTTACAAACGTTTTCCCAAAGCTGTAGTGCTTGGGGTGGCTTGGTTGGGGGAAGGCACCAGGACAGAAATGTTTGAGGGCCCAGGGATAGTGTGGGCACTACATCTACAGTATCATTTCCTGTGCAGCCCTTCTACCAGTGCATGAAGTTCTGACTTTTCCTGTAGTGGGTAGCTTTGCCTACACTGCTTTGAGTTCCGGGCTGGTCACACTCACACACCTGCCTAGGAGCTATCTCAGATCTGCAGATAAAAGATATACACGTATTAGCTCATTCTTAAACTGGCTTATTGGCTCTGTGGCTGGGCTCTTCTAGGCCTTCTGAGGCTAGCGTGCCCTTACCTTTACTCCTAACTCAACACCTCCAAATCTTCCCTCAACTTAGTTGCCCAGTTACCTTCTGGGAAGCCCATTGGTCTTGCTGCTCAGACACTTTCGGGCCACTTTCCCTTTCTGCCTACATTTTGGATCTCTCCTGCAGCTCCAAGCCTGTATGTTTCTCTTCCCCAGGTATCTCGATTTTCTCATCTGTCCTAGCCTGCGAGAACCTGGAGCCTCTTTCTGCCTAGCGATTACTCACTGGCATTTTTTGATAGACCAATTGGGGGCAAGAACCTTAGCGTCAGTAAGCACAGATTTCTGATCAAAGCATCAGAACTACCTCTCTACATTTTCCAGATCAGAATTTCTCCATAATCTATAGCAGTAGCAACAATGTTAAAACTCCAAAAGTCTCTTCTGAGATCCATCCAATCACTTAACTGTAATCCCTGAATCAAGACAGGAAACCAGCTGGGCAAGCTCCAAACTCTGCATCTCCATGGCTGATGTCAAAGCAATCTTCAAATCTCCAACTCCTTTTTCATCTTTGTTGACTGCAACAAACTTCTTTTCCTGGGCTGGTTCCACGCCCTGTTAGCAGCTTTCCTCAGGAGATATCCCATAGCTCTGGCATCTTAAAAATCTAGGGGTTTCCAAGGCAACTTCAGTGTTACAGCTTCTTGTTTCAATATCTGAGATCCACACATGATCTTCTGGGCTCCTCCAAAGGGCTGGAGTCACTTCTCCAGCTCTGCCCTCTGTAGCACTCTAAGCTCAGGTTGATCCATTCCACTGACGCTGCTGTTCTTGGTGATCATCTCATGGTGCTGTCATCTCCAATACACTGGGGTCTTCTGCTGCAACTAGGCTTCACCAATAGCCTCTCATAGGCTGTCTTCATGGTGCCAAGCCTCAAATCCTTCGCATGACCCCTTCAGTCCTGGGCCATCAACTGCACCTGAGGCTGCACCTTCACCAGTGGCCTTCCATGGCCTCTCACAGTACCAAGACTCAGCTGCTCTTCATGACCCCTTCATGCCTTCAAAACCAGTACCACCTGGGTGACTCTTACACATTACCAAGTCCAGCTACATCACAAGGTACAAAGCAGCCACATTTTTTCACCAAAATACTACAAAAACAGTCTCTAGGCATCATACTGAAGTCCTTCTGCACTGAAACCTCTTGGGCCAGGTCTCACAGTTCAAATCACTCTCTGTAACAAAGTATTCCATATTCCTTCTAAAATAGCCCAGTAAGCCCCATTTAAGGAGTGAGGCGGCCTTCTGGCAAGATTCTACTCAGCTAGATTTAGATCCAGGCAAGGTACAACCTTGGCTATCTCTGGAATACAGCTTCTTTGTGTGCTCAGAAAACACCTCCCAGAAGATGTCACCTCAGTGATGCTGATCTCTTCTTAATCACCACTGATTTTTTTTTTTTTTTTAGTTTTTCGAAACAGGGTTTCTCTGTGTATCCCTGGCTGTTCTGGAACTCACTCTGTAGACCAGGCTAGCCTCAAACTCAGAAATCCGCCTGCCTCTGCCTCCCAAGTGCTGGGATTAAAGGCGTGCGCCACCACTGCCCGGCTAAAGATTTATTCATTTATTTTATTTATGAATACACTGTCGCTGTCTTTGGACACACCAGAATAGGGCATCTAGTCTCGTTACGGATGGTAGTGAGCCACCATGTGGTTGCTGGGAATTGAACTCAGGACCTCTGGAAGAGCAATCAGTGCTCTTAACCACTGAGCCATCTCTCCAACCCCTCATCACTAATTACTTAACTCCAGCTAACCAGCATCAATAGTCCCAGTAGTCTCCCCCCTTAATTCAATTTAATACCGTTGAACACAGAATTCAGCTCTATTTCACTTCCTGGTGCCCTTTTAATACTCAAACTGTATATTTTATATTTTTCCTTCTAAGCTTGCTATGCTTATTCAAAATGGTCTTCATGAGATTTAACCAGAAAACAAAGTCTATAATGGGCATTTCTGAGACTTCCTTTGTCAATGCAATTTATCTGAGTCTCTTCACCTTAGCCTTAGGCAGACTCTTCAGACAAGGGTAAAAAGCAGCCACGTTCTTCACCAAAATACCACAAAACAGCCTCTAGGCCACATACTGAAATTCTTCGCCACTGAAACCTCTTGGGTCAGATCTGCACAAATCAAATCACTCTCAGTAACAAAGTCTTTCATATTCCTACTAGGATAGCTCATTATAGGATAGCTCATTAATCCCCATTTAAAGCATTCCATTGCTTTCCAAATCCAAAGTCTCCAGATCCACATTCTCCCAAACAAAAGCATGGTCAGGCCTATCACAGCAATACCCTACTCCTGGTACCAACTTCTGTCTTAGTTAGGGTTTTCCTGCTGCGAACAAACACCATGACCAATGCAAGTCTTATAAAGGACAACATTTAATTGGGGCTGTCTTACAGGTTCAGAGGTTCAGTCCATTATCATCAAGGTGGGAGCATGGCAGTGTCCAAGGCAAGCATGGTATAGGCAGAGCTGAGAGTTCTATATTTTCATCTGAAGGCTGCTAACAGAATATCGACTTCCAGGCAGCTAGGATGAGGGTCTTAAAGCCCACACCCATAGTGACACACTTATTCCAACAAGGCCACACCTCCTAATAGTGCCACTACCTGGACCAAACATATTCAAACCATTATGTGTACCATGTGAAGACAAGATTCCCTGACACCTTGCTCTGGTGGCTGAGTGCCAAGGTGGAAGGAGATTTTGGGTTGACATGATACTAGTTAAGAGGAGAGATGTTGGTGGTAAAGAAAAGGCTGAGCAGTGTTGCCTAGCTGTGGCTTATGGGTCTTTCATACACCAGCTCCAATAGGACTCCCAGAAGCCAAGACTCAGAGAAAACATTCCTCTCCAATTGGTAGAGCTGTGGTCTGTGGAGGACACAAATAACCCATGAAGTTTTTCTGTCAACTCTTCTTCCAGCTTCTTGAGGAATACCTATCAAGTCTCAATTTCTGATGAGAAAGAGTAAAGATCAGATTAAAAAGAGAACCCTCAGCAAAGAAAAGCACCAAGAAAAATGTGAGGGGAGCTCTTGGGGAACAGAACCATTATATTTGTTTACGAGTCTGTGATTCCTTTCTTAGCAATCTCTGCAAAGAATCCCAGAGTTGAACTCACAGGCCGTCACTCACACCTGTGCTTGCATGCATGCACATGCATACTCGCGGGCGCGCACAAACATACACACAACTGGACTAACTTTGGATCCACAAACTGTTATAATGGTGGCTTGCACCTGGCCAGGTAGACAGTCTGCTTCAACAAGAGTGTCAGTGTTTCTGTGTACTAAGTCCAGAGTTTGATCACTTCAAACTGCCACTTCAGTTAACCAGAGAATAGTTCACCCAACTGATGTGTGGAATCTTTTCTTTGGTCTGTTGTTCATACCGTTGGCAGTGAATATTTATGTCTGTTCACACCTCCTCAGGAAGAGTCACACACCAGTGGCCATGTCTCATCTTGAAATCACTCTTTAGTCAGTATGCATTCAGTGTGCCTACACTTTTGCCTATCATGAATGACGTTGATATTAATATTTATGTACAAGTGTTTGTGTAGGAAAATGCTTTCATCCAATCTATGAGCCAGGTTATCTAGCCATTGGCTAGAGAAGTCTTCCAACACAATGTATAGTTTTTATTCTACAAGTTTTACTTTTCTTTGGTTTAATATATTTGTGATATTATTATTATTATTATTATTATTATTATTATTATTATTATTATTATTTTACTCACTCACTGCCCCCCTCTTGGTCATCCCTCCCATAATCCTTTCCCTACCCCCCATCCCCTTCTCCTCTGAGTGGGTGGGACTCCCTGGGCATCTCCCCACCCTGGCACATCAAGACTCTGTAAGACTAGGCACACCCTCTCCCACTGAGACCAGACAAGGCAGCCCAGCTAGAAGAACATATCTCATGTACAGGCAACAGCTTTTGGGATAGTTCCTGCTCTGGTTATTCAGAACCCACATGAGGACCAAGTTGCACATCTGCTACATATGTGTGAGGAGGCCATTCCCTCAGTTTCTTCTCCATCTCCTGTGCCAGCATTTCTTGTAGACAGAATAAATTTTGGGTTGAAAGTTTTGTGGGTGGGTTGTTGTCCCTGTCATTCCATTGAAGTTCTTGCCTGGCTACAGGAGGTAGTCTCTTCAGGTTCCATATCACCAATACTCTGAGTTACAGCAAAGTTCACCCTCATTGATTCTTGGGTGCCTCCTTTATGCCAGGTCTCTGTTCCTGGAAATGCCACCTACCTCCCCATCCCTATCAGTTGCAGATTTCCATTCATTCTCATGACCATCTGGCCATCTCTCTTGTCTCTCCCCACAACTGATCCTGAATCCCCCATTCCCTTCCCCAATCCTTGTCCCACCCAGTTCCCTCCCTCCATCTGCCTTTTATGACTAGTTTATTCCTCCTTCTAAGTGGGGAGGGGGGCTTTGTTCTTGTTTAGCTTCTTTGGGTCTGTGGAGTGGATTATGGGTGTCCTGTATTTTATGGCTAATATCTACCTATAAGTGAGTACATATTGTGCATGTCCTTTCGGGACTGGGTTGCCTCACTCAGGATGATATTCTCAAGATCCATCCGGTTGCATGCAAAATTGGTGATGTCTTTGTTTTAAGTAGCCTAATAATATTCCATTGTGTAGATATACCATGTTTTCTTTATTTATTCTTCAGATGAGGGACATCTAGGTTGTTTCCAGTTGCTGGCTATTATGAATAAAGCCGCTATAACCATAGCTGAGCAAGTGTCTTTGTGGGATGGTAGAGCATCTTTTGTGTATATGCCTAGGAGTGTTATACCTGGGTCTTGAGTTATTCCCAGTCTTCTGAGAAACCACAAAATTGGTTTCCAAAGATGTTGTGCAATTTTGTACTCCCATCAGCAATGGAGGAGTGTTCCTCTTGCTCCACATCCTCACCAGCATGGGCTGTCACTTGAGGTTTTGATCTTAGCCATTCTGATAGGTGTAAGATAGAATCTCAGAGTTGTTTTGATTTGCATCTCCCTGATGACTAAGGACTTTGAATATTTCTTTAAGTGCTTCTTGGCCATTCCAGATTCATCTGTCTGATGCTTCTCTGTTTAGCTCTGTGTCTCATTTTTAATTGGGTTATCTTGGCTGTTGGTGTCTAACTTCTTGAGTTCTTTATAAATTTTGGATATTAGCCCTCTGTCAGATGTAGGGTTGATGAAGATCCTTCCCCGATCTGTAGGCTGCTCCTTTGTCCTATTGACAGTGTCATTTGCCTTCCAAAGCTTACTTCTTAGCCATAACTCTTGTTAGTAACACATTTCCCAAACAAGCTCATGGTTTCTCTTGTCACCCAGTGTTCATGAGTTCCAAGTCCATCACAGATCTCATAAGGGCAACTAAGGATCTCAGATTCTAGTAGCAATTCATCGTCCTCACAATCTTAGAATTATGTTTTTCTTTCCTGTTATTCATATCCAATATAGTTCTAAAATGGTGTTTAAAAATACATCTATTTATATATTAGTGTGTTTTTGAGTGTATGTAATATGTACCATCCGAATGCAGGGTCCCTCAGAAGTCAGAAGGGAGCATCAGATTCCCTAGAATTGGAGTTATGGGTGGTTATGAGTTGACATGTAGGTGGTGGGAACCAAATTCAGGTCCTCTGCAAGAAGAGTGAGTGCCCTTACCGCTGAATCATTTCTCCAGCCCCAAACTTTTATTTACGTGCATGTGCGTTGGTCTCTGTGGGTGAGTATATCACGTACGCACAAGTACATGAGCCTATCTAGGTTTGTGGGGGCCAGAAGAGAACACAAGATGCTCCTCTACCATTCTCTGCCTTTTCCTTGAGGCAGTGTTTCTCCCTGAACCTGGGGCTTCGATTTAATTTGCTAGGCTGGAAGCCAGCAAATCCCCAAGATCTTTCTGCGTATCCCCACCCAACATCAGCTGGGGTTATAGGCATGAGGAGGTATGGGTACCGAGATCTGAATTCCAGTCCTCACCATCAAGTGCTTCTAACTGCTGAGTCTCCCCCGCCCCTTTGTTTCCAAGACAGGGTTTCTCTGTATAGCCCAGGATGTCATGAAGCTCTGTAGACTAGGCTGGTGTCAAACTCAGAGAATTGCCTGACTTTCCCTCTAGGAGAGCTGGGATTAAAGGCATGCACCACCACCACCACCACCACCACCACCACCACCACCACCTTGAGCTTTGAGCTGTCTTTATTTAAAAACTTAAACATAATTTAAAATTCATTCTTTGACCATTTCATACTTGCATTTAATGTGTTTTGATCAAAATCACTCATCTCCTTTCTTAATCCCCATAAAGTTTCTTCAGAGCAACCCTCCCTCCCCAAGCATACCCTCCCTCGCCAGCATACCCTCCCTCCCCCGGCATACCCTCCCTCCCTGGGCATACCCTCCTTCTCTTTCTGCTCTGACTTTTTTTTTAACGCCAGAAGTTTAATTATAGTAGCTTGTATGTGCAAATATGTGCGCCTATTTACTGGATCACCAACCAGGGGTTGGTTACTCCCCAGAAGAAAAATGGCTCTCCCACCCTAGCAGCCATTATTAAACACTGACAATTCCTCAGCTAGCACTGGCCCCTCCCTCAAGCTGGAATGTTGATTACTTGATCTTGTGCTGGTCTAAAACAAAATGTGATTTTTTTTTTCCCCTTTATAAGGGCAATGCTTCTTTGTTGTAGAAAAAAAATTGGGAAATATAGAAAACTTCAACATAATAAAATTACTCAAAAGTACCCAATTAAAATGTTAACATGTAAAAAAAAAAAAAAAAAAAAAAAAAAAAAAAAAAAAAAAATTTTGTTTTTTTTTTTTTTTTTTGGTTTTTGGAGACAGGGTTTCTCTGTGTAGCCCTGTCTGTCCTGGAACTCACTCTGTAGACCAGACTGGCCTCGAACTCAGAAATCCACCTGCCTCTGCCTCCAAGTGCTGGGATTAAAGGTGTGCGCCACCACCACCCAGCTTTTTTTTACTTTTTTTTAAATTTTTTTTAAATAAAATGTTAACATACTTCATATTTCTCAACATAATCAAAGCATTAGTATACACACAAGTGTGACCTTTTAAGATCTAAAATCTAAAATGTTATTTTATGTCTCGTTTAAACTAAGAATTTACCATTGAAATCCCCAAAGTTGATGAATTATTTGTATGTGTGTGCAAGTGCAATGGGGGAGGTATTGAAGCACCCATGCCATAAGCACTAGCATGGGAGACCAGAACAATGTTATTCTCTTTCTACTCTTTTATAGGAAATCAAGGGGTACAACTCGGCTCCCCAGGCTTCTCTGGAAAGCATCTCACAGGCCTCAAAGGGAATAAGAGTTGACTTTGGAGTAATTTTGAACGGCCATGGCCTGTATTAGCATTTTCTCTAGGTTCTGCCCAACAGTAACCTAGCAATGGCCAGGTACAAGCCAGCAGCCAAGCATGTAAGGACTATTCGAGCTCTCTGTCTCTCTCTGTCTCTGTCTCTCTCTCTCTGTCTCTGTCTTTCTCTCTCTCCATTGATGGCCATTCTTGATGACCCCCCCCCAATAGAAGCAATTCCCTTGGGCAAGATTTCTCTTTTTCTGCGGGAGAGCCCCTTCCTTTTCTCCCCCACATCCCGGTACTGGGTGGCCTGTGTCTTCAGGGCATCTGCCCTGGTCTCTGGCTGTCACGTGTGTCTTGTAGCCAGTTTGTGCCCCCATTCTTGCAAATGATAAAAATAATAACCTTTTCCTCACCCATGGGCATTATATCTTTGTTAACCTCCAGGATCTCCAATGGGAGGCCTCCTGGAGAACCTAAAACCCCTAAAACTAATGCCTGATCTAAAGGCTTCCAGACTAGTATACCTCTGCAGTCAGACTTGGCCCCAATACCCACTAGATAATGAGAATAAATGGCCACCTAATGGCATTTCTGATCCTGTGATTATAAGGAACCTGAACAATTATTGTCAACAATCCAGAAAACGGAAGGTTTTTTCCTTACCTTTATACCAAACCTTCCCTTTGTTCTTCTGTTCCCTAATGATCAACCACCTACATTTCATGAAAAACAAATAGATTTAAAAAAGGTGTAAACTTCATGCAAGTTCTGAGGATATAAAAGCTTAAGTTAGGAGGATCTAAAAAATATATAAAAGCCGGGCAGTGGTGGCGCACCCCTTTAATCCCAGCACTTGGGAGGCAGAGACAGGCGGATTTCTGAGTTCGAGACCAGCCTGGTCTACAGAGAGAGTTCCAGGACAGCCAGGGCTACACAGAGAAACCCTGTCTCGAAAAAAAAAAAAAAGAAATATATATATATGAAATACCCAAGGGTCTAGGAAGGCGTTCTGAGGTCAGTAATGGCAAGATATAAAGATTGGAGTATATAAAAAACTTGGACAGTGATTAAAAAATAATTTAAGATACAAAAATACTTCAAATTTCTCTCCCATGTTATGCCACGGTTATATTAGGACTTCAACAATTCAAAATCCTAATATTAATCAATGGGGTTCTTATAACTTTGCCTAACTCTTATAAAGCATCTCACTATATGATCCACTTTCATAATTCCAAATTCAAAAGTTTAGGTTTCCTTTGATTATCTTTTAGCTATAGACTAAAGATAGTTCTCATGCTAAATCTACATGATCAACTATCATAGTCATAAAATCAAAATTTTAAGTTTTTTTTCTTTTAAAAAGAAACTTACAGTGTTAAATTATGTTAAATGTATGTGCATTCAGTCTTCTGGATAGAGGAAAAAAGACCCTCTTGATCTTTCTGTTTCAAAAAAATTTTGTCTTCCCTGAGCTCACCTTAAAGATTGTTCATGCTGTTAACAAATTTATCTCTACTATAAATTTAAAAAGATTCTTATAAGCTTCAGGAAACCCACTTGTATCTACCTTCATGGACCACACAGACTCCATCTGGTTAAGTATCCCTGCCAATCAATAGCCTAATTTGCCACTGCTGCCTGTTCCATAGGATGGGATTCCTCCCCTGTTCCCTGGTTTTGGGACTCCCCTTACCCCAAACACCAAGACTTAAGAAAAAGTTTTTCTTCCAAACCCTGGTTCCTCCCCCGTTCCCTGGTTTTGGGACCGACAATAAGGTATTTAACATCTGGAACTGCACCACTCTAACCTCTCCACTGTGGTTTTAATCAGTCTTTGCAGACACAGATTCTTTTCAGCAGTTGTCATTTAACAACAGTTTATTCACAATCTTGAGACTATTACTTAAAAAATGTGTCTACATGAGGACATATGTGCTACAGCGGTCAGAACCCGGATTTAGATAGATGCCTTGGAACCGGCGGCTGAGAACTGAAATTTGGGCCTTCAGAGGAGCAGCAAGCGCAGAGCCATCTCCCTACCACGAAGAGATCATTACTTTTAATATTCTAATATAATCTGTTCTGCTCATTGTTAAGTCACAAAACAGGCCCCAGAAGGCACTGTTGCTGACAATGTCCAAATGGCCGCTTCGAATCTTACCCAAACAGAAACCTAAAGTCATCATTCCTCAAAACCTCGTGAAGCCTGTTTCTGTTTGTCAGGAAAGCCACCACTTCCTTTCTCTGCCCCTAATCGTCAACTACCCCGGGAAGGTGCAGCTCTTCATGTAACGCTAATACTTACACTCTGATTTATCTAAGAAAGACACTGTCCAATATTAACCTTTATTCTACTGAAACCGGAGGCAATGATGAAGTTTGTCTCTTTAAAAGAAAATCGACTGTTGACTAGATGCAGCACCGAAAAGGATTTCTTAGGGCACTGTTAGCAGCACTGCCATTTTGGAACCACTTTGTGACGTAGCACTAGTGAAATAAATAAAAACTTTGGGGAGGGGGAGTTATTCTCAATCGGTTGCGAAACAGTCACGTGGTCTGAAGGGCGGGCGGAGTGGGATGGGGTGACAGCGAGCTGCGCGTCAGGCTGCAGCGTGGCGCACAGTGATGACGCACGCCGCACGCACCGTCCCCATCCGCTCGCGACAGAGCTGCGTCACGGGTGTTCGGCGCTCACCTCCTGGAGACCGCAGCCGCTGTAGGCCCCAGAGCTGGCCTGCCGCTCCCGGGGAGCCTGGTCTGCGGCGCGATGAGGCGCAGCAAGGCCGAGGTGGAGCGGTACATCGCCTCGGTGCAGGGCTCCGCCCCGTCGCCCCGAGAGGTAAGCAGATCTGGCCAGGCCGGCGGTGTGCGCCGGCGTCATGGCTCCCGGCGGCCTCGGCTCCCGCTTGAGCGGAGGCGGTCGCGGGCGGCGTGGCGCTGCTGAGCACCGGAGGCGTGGGGACTGCGGCCGCCAACGTTTCCTCTTCATGGCGGTCCGCAGGCCCACTCGGGCCTGGCTTCCTCGGCCTCGGCTCCGTAGGCTGGCGTGGGGCGCTCTGCGGGGCTCGTCCAGCAGGCGTCTTCGGTCTCCGGGATAGCTAGGCCCTGTCACGGCGGCCGTGTCTCCCAGGGAGGCTGACGCCGCACGGCGGTGGGTTTTTACGGTAGTGTGGGTCGCTCCGCGGACGAGCCAGGGCGCGAAGTAAGGGCGCGTCAGCACAAATGACACGAAAGGCCCATAATTTGAGTCTTCTATTGCTGTGCCCCACTTCTTACCATCTCTCTTCCCCAAACCTCTTTTGGAAGCTGCTAGTCTTTGTTTTTTCTAAGATTTTTATTTAAAGGCGGAAGGTCAGGAATTCCTTCCAGGCGGTAGTTGCAATGCCTTAACATTTCTAACGTTATTTCGAAACACGTTCCGTTTTTTGTTTTTTGTTTTTTTAAAGATCATTAGTGTGTTGTATTTATTTTGGATTCTTCAGGAGTGTTTGCCGGTGGAGAGAGATGTACGGAGGATCTAGAGTCAGGTTTTTTTTTTGGGGGGGAGGGGGTGTTGAACACTCAAATTCTGCCATTGGTAAACTAATTTGGTACAGTATAGACTCTTCATCAATAAAGCGGCATTTTGATCTTGTTACTGTTACACCAAGGATGATTCATGTTAGACATTTAGAGCAGACCTAGAGAAACAATGAGCCAGGGCTTCAATTTATGGATACAAACGCACAATTTGGTTGTATATTATTTGTTAAATTCTGTCTCTGAGGGTTTTATGGTCATCTATATATACACCAAAGTTCATAAATTTACAAGTCCCTTTGTAAAATGACATAACTTTTTTGTTACTTACTTTAAAGTTTCTTCTTTAGATGGCTTCTACAGGCTAAATAATCTAGTCCAGTAAATTTACAACCTTCTCCTCCAATCAAATCCAAAGCGATTTTAAAAGTCTCAAGTTCATTTAGTGCTGGTATGCCAAAAGTTGGAAATTTTACACCTGGTTTCGGCCGATCCAAAATCAAAATGCCAGGGTACAAAAATTATCATATGAAATGCTTTCAGGTTTCTGTCTATAAGATGTACATTAGACAAATGTGTTTATATTTAGACTTGGGTCTTGTCATCAGGATATCTATCATGCTTGAAGATATTTAAAAATCTAAAAAACAAACACTTAAAAAACAAGATCTTGTAATCTAAAAATGCCAAGCATTTTAGATAAAGCGTACTCAACTAATAGTATCTAATACTATGTGAAAGTGTAAATAGTTGTTAAACTATGTTAGGAACCATTTCAAAGTCTCTACGTATTCAAATCCAACTTTTGAGTTGTTTTTCTTTGTTTTGAGACAGGGTTTCTATTATGTTCTGAAACTCACTGTGTAGACCAGGCTGGCCACAAACTCACAGAAATCCACCTGCCTTTTCTTCCCGAGTTCGGGGATTGTGCCGCCACATCCTGCTACCCAAATATTTTTTAAAAATATAACTTTATCTAAGGTTGGTTGGGTTGCTTATTATTGATTTGGATAGTATGACAACTATAAGAAATTTGTTGTTTTGACTAGTATCATTGTTCACTTTTGTGGCATTTACCTTCAGAGTGAGTTGTTCAGTCATAACCCTTATTTCCAAATTTTTTATATATTTTTTTAAATTATGCCAAACAAGTTCTGTAGCCATTAAGAAATAATGCCACAGACCCTTCTTTTCTGTGCCCCTGGTGACCTCTTTTTCTATTTATGAGTTTGGTTATTTTTAATTTTTAAGCTTTATAGGATCTTTATTTTTTTATCTTTATTTTTATTTATTTTTTTATTTTTATTTTTTCGAGACAGGGTTTCTCTGTGTAGCCCTGGCTGTCCTGGAACTCACTCTGTAGACCAGGCTGGCCTCGAACTCAGAAATCCGCCTGCCTCTGCCTCCCAAGTGCTGGGATTAAAGGCGTGCCCCATCACCCTCCCCCCGCCCAGCCCGGGGTTTATAGGATCTTATACTTTTAGTATATTTTCAAGGTCACCATGTTGCAGGTGTTGGGAATCTTACTCCTTGTATTATGTTTTAATTAGTTTTTCAGATGGGGTTCCTCTGTAGCCCTGGCTATCCTGGAACTAACTGTAGACCTGGCTGGTTTGAACTCAAGAGAACCATCTGCCTCTGTCTCCCAAGTGCTGGGATTAAAGGCATGTGCTACCACTGCCCAGCTTTTTTGGGGGGCGGAATGGTGGTCTTATTCCTTTTTTAATGGCTGAATATTTTCATATTATAAAATAACTTGTAAGATACTTATAAAAGAAATTATATTTATATAAGAAATTTATATATATATTTATATGTTTATAAGATAATTATGTTAATATCATAAGATAATGTATTATCTTAAGTATGCCACATTTTGGTTGATTTGCTCATTGACTCTTAGGTTGTTTATATCTTTTGCCTTATACATATAATGCAACAAACATTGATATAAAAACGTTTGTGTGCTTGCTCTTAATTCCCTTGAGTTATATCAAAAATAATTATTGAGCTGTATGTTAATTGTTTTCGTGGGAATCCCCAGACTCTTCTATAGAGACTGTACTTTCTTATATTCCTTCTGTCAATTTATGAGACTTCAATTTCTCCATGTTCTTACCAGTGCTCTGCTTGATACTTTTTATTATCTTACTACATTTTTTTGGTGGGGATAGCGTGTGTGTGTGTGTGTGTGTGTGTGTGTGTGTGTGTGCGCGCGCGCGCGCGCGTGCGTGCATATATATGTGTATGTTGATGTTTGTAGAAGTTAAAGGTAAGTTTGCTGGAGTTGGTTCTGTTCTACCATGTGAAGTTTAGGGATGGAATTTAGGTCTTTAGGCTTAATGGCAGGTACCTTTACTCACTGAAGCCATGTTGCCAGTCCTAATTTTAGTCTTTAAAAAAATTTAAATTTATTTTTATGTGTATAGGTGTACTGCCTACATGTATGTCTATGTATCCTGTGTGTGCTTGTGCCCAGGGAGGCCAGATCCCTTGGCACTGGAATTGCAGATGGTTGTGAGCCTCCATGTAGGTGCTGGGACTCAAACCAAGATCCTTTGAAAGAGAAGGCAGTGAGTGCTCTTAACCACTGAACAATCTCTTCAACCCTAGCTATCTTAAATATTATGTGGTTTTTTTTTTTGTTTTGTTTTGGTTTTGGTTTTTCGAGACAGGGTTTCTCTGTGTAGTCCTGGCTGTCCTGGAACTCACTCTGACCAGGCTAGCCTCGAACTCTCGAACTCAGAAATCTGCCTGCCTCTGCCTCCCAAAAATATTATGTTCGTATAGTTTACAAATTTATAGTAGCAATATATCTCCTTTACTTGTCCAAATGAACTTGCAAAAGCACCTCCAGCCACATACACACATTGATTGTATAATTTAATACAGGTTTTTTGTAAAGGATTTATTCATCTTATGTATGTGAGTACACTTCCACTGTCTTCAGACACACCAGAAGAGGGCGTCAGATCTCATGAGCCACCATGTGGTCACTGGGAACCGAACTCAGGACCTCTGGAAGAGCAGATGGTGCTCTTAACCACTGAGCCATCTCTCCAACCATTAATATAGTTTTTGAATAACTAAAGATAATACTGAATTTAAGTTAGTCTGACTTAGCTAAAAGTTTAAGGGACTAGAGAGATGGCTTAGAGGTTAAGAACACTTACTGTTCTTGCAGAAGATGTCGGTTTAGTTCTCAGTACCCACATGGTGGCTTATAATTTGAGTTCTAGGGGATATAACACTGATTTCTGGCTTCCTCCAGCATCAGGCATTTATGTGGTGTATATAACCTATATTCAGACATGCTAAATGGATAAATTGTAAAAAAAAAAAAATGAAAGTAAAATATAACTTGTTATTGTCATGTCATGCTCAATTTTCAAATGTAATCTTTAAATATTTGTAAAGTTGGGTAGCAGAAAGAGGTATTAATAAATCAAGACTGCAATACATAAAAGCTGGGCATAGTAGCTCATACCTGCTATCCAGTTCATTTGCAGCCTGGGCTACAGTAGCATTTCAGGTCAGTGTGTGCTAGAGAGAGAAACAGAACCAGATTCTGTTACACATGAAAATTTGGTTCTTTCCAAAATATGGAGAAAAGGATTGGTTTGTTGAATGGATGGATTATTTAGTAGATATTGCTTGAAAGTTGATGATTGGTTAATATCCTTTTAGAAACAAAGACTCCAGTGTATACTACTCAGAAAAATAACTGATATATTTCAAAGTAATTTTAGAGAAACTGAAAGAAGATAGGGATGAAAATTTTATGACTCGCAGGTGAGAATAGCTTTTCTTAGCATATTACCACTAAAGAGTAAACAGCAAAGAAAACAATTTCATTGCTTAAGGAATCAGTCTTGTTTTTGTGACCCCCCTCTTCTGCCTACTAAGTTATTAGACATTAAAGAAATGAAAAAAAAAGGACAGCTGTTCTTAGACATTCTAATACTGAATAGAACAAATGGATACAAACTTTATAGAGGAAAGTAAGTAATAGAAAGAAAAGTAAATTTTTATATTATTGGAACTATGAAATTCATCCCAAGGAAGTTATGCCTATGAAGAGTTATGTGTACTTCAATACATGTTGAATACCTACCACTGAGGTTGTAATCTAGCCACCAGGGTCTTCCTACCTCAGTGAACCCTGTAGTTGAAGGGAAGGATAAATGCCTACAAAAACCAATCAAGACTTTGATTGCTATCATTAAGGATATACAGTGGCAGTGTCATGACTGAGTCAGAGAGGACACTGGGAGACTAGCTGAAATAGTGCTGTATTTCCTTGATGCATTCAGCTAGAATGTTCTGATAATGGTTTAGGTTCATTAATTCAGACACGAGCTATCTACTTTAGTTCCTAACCCCCACCCCCTTCTGAAGGATAATTGCTGAAACAGCTTGTTGGTAGCAGACTAAAGCTACCAGCTGTCATTAATGTCTGAACCCGTTCTGTTAGCAACAGCCCAAAGATAAGTAAATTATCTTTTGCATAAATATGATCACACAAAAAAGATTGTCTCCCCCCTTGAAAACATAATTTCCCTACAAATACTTGTGTATCCAAAGCCACTGTTAACTTTTAGTTTTTAATTTCATGGGTACGAGAGATTTGCCTGCATGTAAGTCTATGTATCACTTGCAAGTTTGGTGCCCATGGAGATTAGAAGAGGGCGTTGGATCCTTGAACCTGGAGTTACAGACAGTTGTGAGCTGCCATGTGGGTTCTACTCTTAGCCACCATTTCTCCACCCCTAGACCATAATCTTGTGTGTAGCTGTATTTGACTTGTCAGTTTATGGTAATAAAGATCGAGATTATAAAATCTCAAAGCGTGATATGTGTGATATATGGCTAATTCCATCACTTGGAAGGCATAGGCAGGTTGATTTCTCAGTTTGAGACTATCCTGGTTCTACTACTTACTGTGTTCCAGGCTAGCCAAGGCTGCATAATGAGACCCTGTCTTAAAAAAAAAAAAACCAACAACAAAAAGCCCAAAATACCAAATTTTATTTTAGCCTTTTAAAATCCTTGTGTGAGTTGAGCAGTGGTGGTGCCTTTAATCCTAGTACTTGGGAGGCAGAGGCAGGTGGATTTCTGAGTTCGAGGCCAGCCTGGTCCACAGAGTAAGTTCCAGGACAGCCAGGGCTACACAGAGAAACCCTGTCTCAAAAAACCCAAAACAAATCATCCTTGTGTAAATACTACTCTGTAAAGAAAATAGTACATAGACCAGGAAATTCCCAGTACCTTAATGGTTCTGAAATGCTTTCCCAAGGAGGCTGCTTACACATGGTAGGAAAGGAATAATTTCTAGCATATATGTTTCCCCAGAAAAGTTGGTTTCTGTGTACTTCTCTGGTGATGCCAGTAAAGCTGTACAAAATGTACGTATGTGTGTGTGTCTGTGTCTGTGTGAGTCTGTCTGTTAGCTCAGGATGGCTTTGAACTCATCTTTTTTATTTTTTATTTTTTTTTTTTTTTTTTTTTTTGCTTCTACCTCCTGAGTACTTAGGACTACAGATTACAGATATGAACTACTTTATATGCCTTGAAACGTAGCTTCTGATGTTTGTTTTAACTATTTTTGAATTTATTTTTTTACAATAGAAATCATAATATTGGGAACCATTAACTTTTAGAACATCAGGCAGCATTTTTTTACCTTTTATATCAAAAATTAGTATTAAACTTGTTAGGGCATTTTTTTTTGTACTTTGAAAAAGTTGTACAATATTTCAAAATGTGAATTAGTAAAACCACTTAGTTCCTTTTTTTTTTTTAGAAGTCAATGAAAGGATTCTATTTTGCAAAGCTGTACTATGAAGCTAAAGAATATGATCTTGCTAAAAAGTAAGTGCCATACTGGAAATGTTTTAATTTTTCATCCTTGTAATAGGAAAAACTACTAAAGAACACATTTTTCCTTTCAGGTGTATTCTGGAAGCAGGGATTTATTGCTCTCAGACATTTGTTAGTTTGAGCCTCTAACAAGTATTTCTTACTGGTTTCTGTTTATATCTAGTGCAGAAATTACTTGACTTAAAACACTTTTTCTAAAATTGCTGTTGGGTAGGGTGAAAGAGATCATTCATTCCTGTTTGTAAATTTCTTCTTGGTTAGATATCTGGTGCTTCAAGTAGCTGGAGATAAGTAACAAACACTTAATGCCAGCAGAGAACAGCTAACCTAACAGTTCAGTCGTTGCTGTGTGTCAATAAGACAAGGAGACCAGCTGATTCTAATTGCCTTACTCAGAGTAGCCTAGAGGTGGGAGTTAAAAGAACGACAGAGTATAAAGCAGTGATAGGGAGAGGGGACTTGGTAGTGAGAAAGACTGTAACCTTGGTTTTACAAGAATAGTTCTTTAATGTCACACTTAGTTACTGATCTCCGATAAATTTTATGTATAACATAATGTATTTTTGTTTAGACGCTATTCTCTTAGTTTGGGAAACTGTTCTTAAGTGTTTTTCATATTCTCACTTTAAAATTTTATTGTTTGTTTATTATCATTTTGCTTATTTTATGCAAAATTCAATGCTTTACTAAATGTGATCAGGAAGAAAAAACAATTTATGTGTTCATTTCTGATAGGTAGTAGTGGAAAAATTATTTGGCAAATGTAGTACTTTGTAGTAAAATGAGGGCCAGGAGAGATGGCTTAGTGTTTAGGAGTACTCAGATGCTATTCTTGCAGAGGAAGTGGTGACTTATAAACACCTGTAACTTGAGCTCCAGGAGATCTGGTGCCACCTTCTGATCTCCATGGGCACCAGGCACCATTGTGGCACAAACACTTACATGCTGGCACTTCGAGACACATAAGATAAAAGTGTCTGAATGTTGACTAACATAGTAAAATGTATAAACATGTTATTAGCTCCGTATGGTTATTAGCTACTTTGAAATGAATACTTTTGAACTCTATGTTAAATAAGTAACAGTAGCCAGTAATTGAACTACAATAAAATAATTGGATGGTTGCTTGGTTTAGGCTGTATTCCACTGTCAGTATTTCAGTCTAGTTGTAAATATTTGTATTTTAAATTATTTTAATGTACATACTAGGTACAATATATGTTTAAATTGTTATTTTTCTATTTTAAAACAGATACATTTCTACCTATATTAATGTGCAAGAGAGAGACCCTAAAGCCCACAGATTTTTGGGTCTTCTTTATGAAGTCGAAGAAAATACAGACAAAGCTGTAGAATGTTATAAGGTAATTATATGGTTAAAGTACAGGTTATGTGAGGCTGGAACAATTAGAGCATAGGCTGCTCTTCCAGAGGAGCTGGGTTTCATTTGCAGCACCCACATGGTTCACAGCCTTTTGTAATTCCAGTTCAAAGGCATCAGACATCTTCTGGTCTCTCTGACACATACATAGTGCACAGACATACATGCAGGCTAAAAATCAGTACACATTTAAAAGAAAAAAGTGCAGCCTTACAGGGGTCGTAATAAATAACCCATGGTATGTAATATATAATTTATACACATTTTATCTACATAGTAAAAACAAACATCAGTACTATTAAGTGGCTTAACTTGGAACATACTTGAGATTTTGAATATTTAAAATGCAAAATTTTAAGTCCAGACTGGTGAGATGGCCCAGCTGCTAAAGGCACCTGCTGCTAAGCCTGAGTTTGATTCCTGCAACCTGCAAGGTAAAAGGAGGGAGTTGTCTTGTGACCTTGACTGGTTTGCCCTGGAATACAGAATAAATAAAAATGTAACTTAAAAAAAGCCAAAAAAGGTCAGAGATAATGATTTCATTTATTCTTTTAAAGTTTTCCCAAGTAATGCAAAATGTATTTGATTTGTTTTTGCAAAGATTTGTTTTGGCTTTGTTTTTTGAAGGCATCTTATATAGTGCTGGCTGAACTAGAATTTGCTATGTAGGCCAAGCTATCTTTGAACTCACAGATCCTCCTGCCTCTGCCTCCTGAGTGCTAAACTGAAAGGTATGGGCTATGGGGGGTACCACAGCACTCCACAAAAAACCATAGATGCTTACTGGCTTTAAAATAACATTGTTTAGGGATAGGACTTTTTAGGCTGGACAGGTGGCTCAGTATGAGACTGTTTCTACTCTGGTATTTAGTTAGGTTCTTAGCGCCCATGGGAGACTGCTCAGCTACCTGTAATTCTAGTTTTACGGAATCTGACACCCTCTTTAGGCCTCTTCGTGCACCTACATTCATGTGGGTGCTCATGTGCAAATACATATAATTTTAAAAAATTTAAAAATCTTTGAAAAAATAGATAATATTTAATATATACAGTCTTTTGATGACTTTATGTACTTATACCTATATACAATTTAAATTTTCTATTTTATGTATTTTTTTCTGACATCAGCGTTCAGTGGAATTAAACCCAACGCAAAAAGATCTTGTGTTGAAGATTGCAGAATTGCTTTGTAAAAATGATGTGACTGATGGAAGAGCAAAATACTGGGTTGAAAGAGCAGCCAAACTTTTTCCAGGAAGTCCTGCCATATATAAGTTAAAGGTAAAGCCTCAAACCAAGAAACGTATGAATAAGAAAACTAAGATTCAATCACTTTTAGTATTTTGAAGCTTAAATACTTCTTAGTAGCAAACTTAACAGAAGAGCATGTTCATGTAATTCCTTTAAAACATTTCTGAGTGTTATCTTACTAGGCAACATAAAACTTTACAGATGGTATCTCAGTTATTCTTCTGGAATCATGTTTTGGGGATTATAGAGCTTCATAGTTTGTACAGTGTAGTTGGTATGGTAGATTGTATAATAGTGTGGTAGATCGTATCATTTTGTAATCAGTGGAAGTAAGGTGTGTGCGCACATGTGTGCGTGTGCACATGCTTGCAGCTAAGGTGTAAATGAAGCTCTGTCTGGAATAAAATCTTGTCCATTATCTACAGGTCAAAAGCTTAGAACTGTTATAAAGAAATGTGTTCTAGCCTGTCGTGATAGTGCATGCCTTTAGTCCCAGCACTTGGGAAGCAGAGGAAACTTAGGTATTACTCAACATTTAATGACCTTTCTCCCCAATAGGAGCAACTTTTAGATTGTAAAGGTGAAGATGGATGGAATAAACTGTTTGACTTGATTCAGTCAGAACTTTATGCAAGGCCTGATGATGTTCACGTAAATATCCGACTGGTAGAGCTTTATCGTTCAAATAAAAGATTGAAGGATGCTGTGGCCCACTGCCACGAGGCAGACAGGAACACTGCTTTACGGTCAAGTCTAGAGTGGAATTCATGTGTTGTACAGACACTTAAGGTAGGTGAAAGCTGTTTCTCTACAATGTCCTAACACATTTCTTTCATTGATATAGCACAACTGTAAAATGAAACTTTTGCCAAGCTCAATTTAAATGGATAAATTGGGAAAATAAGTTTGGTGTGCGTTTTTGTCTGTGTATTTGGTATTTTTATTTATAAGTCTAGTATAAAAACATTCAGTTTTGTACAGTTCTAATAAGAATGGGCCAAGGAGTTTGTAGGCATAAAATGGTCAAATTTTCAAAAATCTACTGAAGTTTTGTAACTTAACTGTGTTTTCCTTAAAAAATAGGAATATCTGGAGTCTCTGCAGTGTTTGGATTCTGATAAAAGTACTTGGAGAGCAACCAATAAAGACTTACTTCTAGCCTATGCTAACCTTATGCTGCTTACACTCTCCACCAGAGATGTGCAGGAAAGTAGAGAGCTACTGGAAAGGTATGTTGATGTTGAGAGTTTGCACAGGCACACACTTAACAAATTACAGATTTTCTTTTTTGCAGTAATTGGTCTAGGTTTCTTTACATTAGCATTCCTCTAATTTATCTACAGTTTATACAAGAAAACACTCGGAGGAAAATTACTTTTGCTGTTATGGGAATTTTATATAATTATATACAACTTATTTTTAGAGAATTATTTTTTGTAATTTTTAAGTTACATTCTTTTATGTATGTGGTGTCACATGCCATGGGGCAGGTATGGAGGTCAGAGGATAACTTAGAGGAGTTAGTTCTGTTCTTCCATTTTCTGCGTCCCAGGGAATGAATTCTTCAGTCTTGCCTATAAAGTCCATCTTTTAAAATTAGCCTCACAGTTTAATATTTAATTTTGGCATGCACATCAAAATGAATGTTCTGGCTGTCATTTTATTTTTAATGTAATTTTGAATAAAAATCATGTAAGAAAGTTCTTTGTCATTCAGTGGCCAGGTTCATATTTGCTAGTATAAGCATTTAGCATCACTATTATTTTGGAAAACACTGTTTTGGCTTAGGAACAAAGTAATTCAAATATAACAAATAAGTTTTTATGTTCCCCTAACCCACTTCTTTTTTTTTTTTTTTTTTGAACCAAATTTCATATTACAAAAACATCACTTTGTGTTTGTAGAAGGACAGGGCCTGATAGGAGTTTATGGGCCACTATTTGACTTTGAAAATAAAGGATTGGCTGGACCATGGTGTTAAAATTTGGATGCCTTCAATCCCAGCACTCAGGAAACAGAGATAGGCAGATCTCTTGAGTTCGAGGCCAGCCTGGTCCAGAGAGTGAGTTCCAGGACAGCCAGGGATATACAGAGAAATATCCTAAAAGTTAAAAGATTTCTTAAACAACACAGTTGTGAGAAAATAAGACATTGTTACACATTTTGGTTATATAACATCTGTCTTAATTGTCTTAATTGAATTGTCTTAGTCTAGATTCTCAACTATGTTACTCTGTATGTTTTATATTTAAATCTCTGAAAATCCGTTTATACATGTGGGAAAATGAATATAAAGGACAAAACATTTCTTGTTTCTTAGTATTACTACACAAATAGATTTAACCTCAGAGAATCCCCTAAGAAGTCTTGGAGAACCCCTAGAAATCCTTAGATCTTATTTGGTAGAAAGTCTGTCATTCTCATTTCTTGAGATAAGCTGCTTTAAAATAATCCTTCACACAGTGTGGGACTTATAGGGATTGATCACTAGATTTTAAAAATGCTAATTAAAATATAAAATAGAAAAATTTCTGAACTATGTCTTATCCTCATTTAGTATTAGATACTCACATTTTATCAATAATTTGATTTGTATCTTTTTGTTGTGACTAATAGCTCTTTTGGTGTAGGATATCTTTGTAGAGTGCTTTTAAGAGTGAAGTATTAACTACTGGATGAAAATTCCCCCTATCTCTTTAATGTTTGATTATCCACTAGGGTGCTTCATCTGTGAAGTGTGAATGAGGAAGACATAGGTCTTAGTAATTTTATTTTGAATTAAATAATGAAACTGATTAGTCACATTGTTGTAGGTGTGGAGTACCTGTTTACTCTTTTAATTTTACAGTTTTGATAGTGCTCTTCAGTCTGTGAAATCTTCTGTGGGTGGAAATGATGAGCTATCAGCTACTTTCCTAGAAACGAAAGGACATTTTTACATGCATGTTGGCTCTCTGCTTTTGAAGATGGGTCAGCAGAGTGACATCCAGTGGCGAGCTCTTTCTGAGCTGGCTGCATTATGCTATCTCGTAGCATTTCAGGTAAGCCGTTTCCAGTTTCAGGTGCAGTTATCATTTCAGAAAGACTATTGTGTTTCTCATAGAAGTATTTCATAGTGTATAAAAAATATGTGAATAAATATTGTGTTAAAATTAAGAGAAAAGTTAGTCTGAGGAACAATTATAGCAAGGTGAAGGCATTGGTTAGACAGGTGAAGCAGGTGTCAATGCCACATTCTCGTGGACAGTCTACATTGGGCTTCTTTGTGTGTAGAGCATTGTGAAGCATTTGATCTTTCAGCTTCGCCATGTCTGTGAACATAATATTAAAGATGAAATTTATTTTATTATTAATGATTCTATTTCATGTGCACTAGTGTGTGTCTTGCTTACATGTATGTCTGTATGAGGGTATTGGATCTCTTGGAACTAGAATTACAGTTGTGAGCTACCTTGTGGATAGTGGGCATTGAACCCAGGTTCTCTCTATAAGAACAGCGACTGCTCTTAACTACTCTGAACCATCTCCAGCTTCTAAAGATGTAATTGTAAATATGGGTTAAGCTTGATTCAAAAAGTTATATATGGACCACATAGCCTCCCCTCAGTCCTTCCACTTTCTCTTCCTTCCTTTCCCGTCTCTCTTTCCCTTTCTACCTTTCTCTCCCCTTCCCCCTTTCCCTTTATGTATTTCTTCTCTTTCTCCCCACTCTCTCTCTCTCTCCTCTCCTTTTGCTCCTGTCTTCTTTCTCTCCCTTTCCTCTCTCTGCTCGTATCCTCTCTATCTGTCTCTGTTTCTTTTGACAAGATTTTTTTTTAATTGAAAATACTTTTATACAATATATTCTGATTCCCCCTCCATCGCTCCCAGTTCTTTCCTGTCTTCCTTTTAATCTTGATCCACACACTTTCTGTCTTTAATAGAAAAACAGATAGACATCTAAGGAATAATACTAAGACAAAAATAGTAAAATAAACACAAACTGGAATATGATAAAGTGAGATGAAGAAGAGCTAAAGCAAAAGCACAAGAAAGGTTATAGATGTCGTGACACTCACACTACACTTAGAATTCTCATAGAAATTCCAAACTGAAAGCCATAATTATGTGCATAGGACCTGTAAGGTAGAAAAAGGAAACAAACAAAAAACTTGCCTGACATGAGAGAAAGAACCTTCAAAGATGTCATTCATTTGTTCCTATTGCTGGCCATACCCCTAAGAGTGGTTTGTTTTTCCAGTGAGACTGTCTTGGAGAGAACTTTTTCATTTGCAAGTGGCAGTCAATTGGAGATAGCTTTTGGGTTAGGAATGGGCTATTTACTCACTTTCAGCTCCAGGACCTTATGTAGTACAGGGCCACAAGCCCTGTGTAGGTGTCACAGTCTGTGAGTTCATATGTGCACCAGTCCTGTTGTATCGAGAAGGCCTTGATTCCTTAGTTTCCTTCATTGTATCCTGGCTCTTATACTCTTTCTGCTGCCTCTTCTGTAATGTTCCCTGAGCCCTGAGTGGGGAGGGATTTGATCCAAACATTTCTTTTTTAGGGCTGAGTGTTCCTAGGTCTTTCATTCTCTGCATATTGTCTGGCTGTAGGTCTCTATGTTTGTTTCCATCTGGTACAGGAGACAGTTTCCCTGATGTTAGTTGAGCCATGCAACGATCTGTGAGTATAGCAGAAGGTTGTTAGGAGTCATTTTATTGCAACATTCCTTTAGCAGAACAGTAGTATTTGGTTTTTCCCTAGATCATTGGCCTATTTAGTCTCAGTCACCCAGGCGACATTGGACATAGGTTTCTTCTAATGGTGTGGGCCTTAAGCCAGATCAGTTATTTGGTGGGGCATTCCTGGAACCTTTGTGCACTATCAGTGTATCTTGCAGGCAGGTCACCATTGTAGAATGAAGGGTGTGTGGCTAGGTTGGTGTCTTAGTTAACGTTTTCATATCTATGCATAGACACCATGACCAAGAACTCTTCATATAAAGACAACATTTAATTGGGGCTGGCTTATAGGTTCAGAGGTTCAGTCCATTATTATCAAAGCAGGACCATGGCAGCACCCAGGCAGGCATGGTGCAGGAGGAGCTGAGAGTTGTACATCTTCATCTGAAGGCTGCTTGCAGAATACTGGCTTTGAAGCAGCTAGGAGAAGGGTCTTAAACCATGCACCCATAGTGACACACCTACTCCAACAAGGCCACGCCTTCTAATAGTGCCACTCCCTGAGCCAAGCATATACAAGCCATCACAGTTGGTGTTTACCATTCTCCTTTGGTAGTGCAAAGAATACCTCCTGTACTGTGAACACTGCTAGTCTGTAGAGCTGACGGCTCTAGGTAGGCACATGCTCCGCTTCTCCATGGTCAAGGTATTTGACAAGATTTTTCATAGTCCTGATTTGTTTCAAAGTCCATGTGTAGCACAGGCAGGCCTTGAACACACAATAGATTCTTCTGCTATCTACTACAACTGAATAAAAATACTCTTTGTACTGTTTTTTTTAATAGAGTACATAAATTTTTTTCCTTGTCAGCCATTTTCTAATTAACTGTAATTATTAACTGGACATTATCAAAAAATAATATGGAAAAGAACATCTAACTGTTGGAAATATGAGTATCATTGAATTAGATTCTTTTTATTCTAAAATTGCCAGGTTCCCAGACCAAAGGTTAAATTAATAAAAGGAGAAGCTGGACAAAATCTACTGGAAATAATGGCCCACGATCGCCTTAGCCAGTCAGGTAACAAAGTATTTTAACTGATTAAATTCTGAAATGGTAAAAAACTTAAATTTTTTTCTTACATTTATTTATTTGTATGTTTGAGTTATATGTGTACTCACTCATACTGTACATCACTTAGGAGTTGATTCTCTCTTTACCACATGGACTCTGATTGAACTCAGGTCCTCAGACTTAGTGGCAAGTGCCCTTAAAGTTGAGCCATCTTGCCATCCCAAGATCAAAACTTTCTTTAGGCTTCTTTAGTTAAAGTCTTTATAGTATACTCAGATAATCCTTCATAATTACTTGGTTTATTTTTGCCACATTTTGCTAATATTTTGTTCATACTTTTCCAAAGGTGGTAGGCATGGCAGAGATTAGGGAAAAAAACCAAAAAGACATTATATCTGCCCCCACTTTGTCCCTCAGAGGGTGTGGGCTGAGGACTGAACCTAGGACTTTGTACTTGCTAGGATAGGACTAAGCTAAATCACCATTGCATCCTTTAGAATAAGAACCTACTTAATTTTATTTGCTTCCCAGTGGAGATAACTGCTCTATCTAGATGCTAGAGCATCCCTCTTGAGAATGCAAAACACTTCTGCAGCCAAATGCTGTTTACACTACTGCTTGGAGACACTGCTGTGCAGGGGCAGCCTAAATGGAATGATATAAAATGCCCTGTAACTATATATTTCCCATATTTTTCGTGGTCCATCCATTGTGTAATATGTAATAGTATTTCATCCAAGTAGTGGCTAAAACAAATTCTTATCCTTAACTTGTAGAATAAAAAATTTCAGTAGAACCTACATACAAGTATTTCCTTAAAGTTGTTTAAAAACAGCAGGAATATGAGAACCCAGTTTTAGCCATCAGAGTTTTAGCTATCGGCGCATCAGATCAAGCATTAGGGCTTGGTCTTGGCTGTTGTCAGAAGTCCACTTAGTTCCTATACTTATTATCTAAAATGATAATACCTTTGGCATTTTAAATTCATTTTGTTTCCCCTTCTGTTTGTTTTACTTTATGTAGACACAGATACTGTGAAACCTGTATTTTTTTTGATAACGTACTATTTTTGTTGACCAGCTGTGATTTGGAGGTTGGAAAATGGGGTCTGAGATAACCTTGTTATTTTCTTCTTGGATGTCTCAATGAACTGATTAAGAGACAGGAGTGAATAGTTGGTGTTTCATTATACAATGATGGAAATGATTTGTTTTTCAGGGCACATGTTGTTAAACTTAAGTCGTGGCAAGCAAGACTTTCTAAAGGAAGTTGTGGAATCTTTTGCTAACAGAAGTGGCCAGGCTGCTCTCTGTGATGCTCTGTTTTCTAGTCATTCATACAAAGAGAGAGCTTTTCTTGGTAATGATGATATTGGAAACCTTGATGGACAAGCACCAGACCCTGATGACTTGGCTAGATACGATACTGGTAAGCTGCATCTTTCAAAAGAAATGTTCTTCATCATAATCCATTTCTACCAGGAAGGCTCAACAGTCATAGTATATTTTGGATTCTTTCTAGGTTTATTATGGCAGGAAATAGACATTAAAGACTGTGTATGTAGATGACAACATTTTCTTTGAAATGTTTGTTTGTTTCTATTTATCTCCCTCCCTTCCTACCCACCCACTCACCCACCTACTTACCTACCTAGCTACCTAGCTACTTACCTATAAGACAGGATATTTTATGTATTCCTGGCTCTCCTAGAATTTGCTTTGTAGACCATGCTGGCCTTGAAAAAGAGATCTGCCTGTTTTTTGCCTCATGAGTGCTGGGATTAAAGGTGTGTGCCACCACTGCCTGGCAAGATAGTTATTTATATGTCTTCTTTTGTGAATTTTCTATCCTATAGTGTGTATGTATATATTTCTATGTATATATTATTTGGTAGGTACTTTGTATTATTCAACATTTACTTCGTTTACAGTTTTTTTGGTACTGTTAAAATTATATGCAACTACTAAGAATTTGAAACAAGATCTTTTTGCTAGTTTTGTAACAGGGTCTCACTATGTGTATATATAGCCTTGCCTGGCCTGGAATTAGCTACATAGATGATGGCCTTGAACTTAGACTGCTCAAGTATTGGTATTAAAGGTGTACTCTAAAGGCCTCATTTAACCAGGTTTTTTTTTTTTTTTTTGGTTTGGTGTTTTGAGACAGGGTTTCTCTGTGTACCCCTGGCTGTCCTGGAACTCACTCTGTAGGGATCAAAGGCGTGCGCCACCACCGCCCGGCTTGATCAGGTTTTAATGAAAGTTGTATTTAAGATTCTTCTATCTTTGCATCTTCTCCATTGTTTTCTTCCTTGTATTTGCCCTTTTTTTTTTTCTTGCTTGGTGAGATCTAGCTTTATGTTCTAGGGTTTTGTTTTGTTTTGTTCTGATCTTTGTTGTTTAGCTTTAGCCCAGTGGCAGCCACCTTGATGGGGTGAATGCCCATTTGGACAGGAGCGCTGTTAATCTTTTCTTGCTATACTTATTCAATGTAGATGACCTATTTCTTCCTATAAACCTGGACCACTTTTCCATTCTGCTGATCTTTTTAGCATCCTTATCCTTTCAGATAGGCAGTGATGATCACAAAAAGGCAATGTGTTAGAGAACTTCATTAATAGATAGTATGTATTTTGAAATTAATTCCTTGGAGATTCATAAATATGAAACTACTGAGACAGATTTTTTTTCTTGCAAATTTCTAGAAATGCAATTTCTAGGAAAGTTAGACTTTTTTTACTTTCAGAATTTTATAAGCTTTTTCAATATTAGATTTCTAGTAGAAGAAAACATGCTTTTTTATTATGCTTACAGTAAGTTAATAGAATGGTATTCCATTGTTAATAACTCCTTATTGAAAGGAAAATCTTTTGAAACTTTTTTATAATTATGATAATATAAAGTACACATTTTTTGTCAAATTAGTTTTGTTTAATTTTTGTTTTTTAAGTTTAATTTTTAACTTTCCTTGAGCCTTATTTTCTCAGATGGCCTAGAAAAACTTTCTTCATTTACACCTTTTCTTACTAAAATTTATAAAATGAAGCTGGGTATGGTGGCATACTCCTTTAATTCCAACATTCAGGAGCTAGAGGTGGATAGGTGAGATTCAGGACAGACTGGCTACATAGAGAAACCCTGTCTTGGAAAAACAAAAATTGTAAAAGTATGAATATATTCAGTAAAAATGTGAAAATTTTGCTATTCTGTTCCTCAGTTTTGAAACAGAAAAAAACAGTTTATAATTACATTTTTTTTGCTAAATTATTTTTGTAATCTAAAGACCCAAAGAAAATGTATCGCGCCTGGCAGTTATTTCCCATCTGTTTTAGGTGCCGTTCGAGCACATAATGGTAGTCTCCAGCACCTTACCTGGCTTGGGTTGCAATGGAATTCCCTGCCTACTTTACCAGCAATTCGAAAATGGTTAAAACAGCTTTTTCACCATTTGCCTCAGGAGACGTCAAGGCTTGAAACAAATGCACCTGAATCGATATGTATTTTAGATCTTGAAGTAAGCAATGATAATAATTAATTAAATATTTTGAGTGTTTGTAATTTGTTTTTCTAACTTACTATTTTTTAAAAATAAAACAGGTATTCTTACTCGGAGTTATATATACCAGTCACTTACAATTAAAGGAGAAGTGTAATTCTCACCACACTTCCTATCAGCCATTGTGTTTGCCACTTCCTGTGTGCAGACAACTTTGTACAGAAAGACAGAAGACCTGGTGGGATGCAGTTTGTACTCTGATTCACAGAAAGGCATTGTAAGTAGTAAAACAGTAATAATCCTTTAGATTATGGCCTGGGTTTTACTAGGGGTTTAATTTGTTATGTGACACTTACCATATATGTAAGTGTCGAACTGCATTTCTTTAAAATAGTTTAATTAAACTTTTTTAGACCTGGAACCTCTGCAAAATTGCGACTTCTAGTTCAGCGTGAAATAAACAGTCTGAGGGGCCAGGAAAAGCACGGCCTTCAACCTGCTCTGCTTGTGCATTGGGCACAGAGTCTGCAGAAAACAGTGAGTTCATTGAAATGTGAACTTTTAAAGAACATTGGCTTAAATAAAAGTGTTTTTCTGTAATAAAGTTAATTGCTTACACATAAGCAATTAGTAAAATGTTGACTAGTACTAATAGTATGTATTGTATATCAGTAGCTGTGGTTGTTTAGCTTTTTGACAGTGTTACTTTTAGGGGCAGATTTTGGTTTTCTAAAAGTGTCAGGTTTTATTGCAGGGGGTTGTTACAGAGGAAATGTGATACAAAGTCTCACATAGCCTAGGCCGAACTTGAACTTGATATGTGGCAAGGGATGACTTTGAACCTCCAATCTGCTTGCTTGTACATCCCAAGTACCAGGTTACAAGTCAGTTGTGTGCTACCATGCCCACCTTAAAAATGGCAACTCTTAAAAATAGATTGGGCTGCCTCTCATAGAGGCTATTAATAACTTTTTCTTTTGATATTCCACTTAATTTTGATTTGGAAGTTTTCCCAGTTTCTCAAAACCATTTATAATGTTGTGGACTTCTGACTTTCTATTTTAGGGCAGCAGTCTTAATTCCTTTTATGATCAGCGGGAATACATAGGCAGAAGTGTTCATTACTGGAGGAAAGTTTTACCATTGTTGAAGATGATCAGAAAGAAGAATAGTATTCCTGAACCTATTGATCCCCTGTTTAAACATTTCCATAGTGTGGATATTCAGGTAATAATGAATGCTAATGAACTGATTGCATATGTAATTTATATGCAGAAAATAAACAAATTATGTTGCTATTTTATGATAATGTTGCTTTCTAGAGCTTGTAGCTGATGAAAATTATGACTATAATGATATATTTTCTTCAGATAAAATATAATCTTTGGAAATTTGAGTTTGAAGCAGATTAACTAACAATTACTAAATAAATGTGTTTAGGCATCTGAAATTGGTGAATATGAAGAAGATGCACACATAACTTTTGCTATATTGGATGCTGTTAATGGAAATATAGAAGATGCCATGACTGCTTTTGAATCTATTAAAAATGTAGTTTCTTATTGGAATCTTGCACTGGTAAGTGATGTGAGAATTGAACTAAGTTTTGTTTGTTTGTTTGCTTGCTTTGAAAATCTAATTGTATTTTGTGTAGATTTTTCACAGGAAAGCAGAAGACATTGAAAATGATGCCTTGTCTCCTGAAGAACAAGAAGAATGCAAAAATTATCTGAGAAGGACTAGGGACTACCTGATAAAGATTTTAGATGATAGTGATTCAAATATTTCTGTGGTTCAGAAAGTAAGTTGCTGGTTGTTGTCTGACATTTAGTATTGTTGATAATTGCCAGATTTTATATTTAGGCATCTCTTAAAGTCTCTAAGGATCACTTATGATAGATGTATTATTAGGGGTCTGTGCGTAGCATAAATGTGTGTAAATGTTTAGTTTTCTTTTACGTTTGATATACCTTGAAACAACAAAAATATGGCAGTTGGGATTAGGAAGATTGTACAAGTGTGAGGGTCCAAGATTGGCCACTCAGCACTCAAGTAAATTCCAGGTGGTCATGACCACCCACCTATAATTCTAGTACTCAGGTAGCCATGATAGGGCATCCCTTGAGTAAGCTTACTAGTTAGACTAGATGAAGCTCCAGGTTCAGACAGAGTCCATGGTTCCATATGTAAGGTGGAGGTCAAGTGATCAAGGAAAATACTTGATATCAACCTCTGGCTTCCACATGCACACACGTGCACATTCCTGCCATACATGTGTAAAATATCTAGCTTGCCTGCACACTTGTGTGTATACGTGCGCAAACACACCCTACACAACAACTTTGGTATCTAAGTATATACCGATTTCTAAGATAGACAGTTTTGTCATTTTTGCATGTAATCAAAATGAATATGATAACTTGAGGACTAGTTCTTAATGAATTTTAAATTTTAGTTATGTGAAATCAGCATTTTTTCCCCCTTTATTTCCTATGGACTGTGTCTCAGCAGTTTCATACTCATAGAGGTTTTCTGTTTAGCCCTCCTTCTGAGTATCTTGTTTATTAACGTGTATTGCTGATCTTAGGTTATGATTTATATTGTCTAGTGTATTTCACTCTGTTCAAAGTATCAGAGAAAAATGTGTAACTTCCATATGGAAAAGATACCTAAGTTCACTTTTCTTTGTTACTATGATGTACAGATGTGATAGGAACAATTTAGACTTTAGATTCTGCAATGCTTTTATATGTGTAACTTTAACATATAATAAGATGCTTGTTAAAATGCGCAGTGGTACACACATGCAGTTTTCACACTTGGAAGGATGAAAAGTCTAGGGTACCCTGGGCTACAAAGTGAGTTCCTAACTCAAATGAACAAAATAAAAATGTGAACAGCTTAATAAAATTGATTCTTTATTTCTAAGGTATTTTAGCATTATTTTTGCAAACGAAGGCATTTTTTTTTTCAGTTACCTGTTCCCCTTGAGTCTGTCAAAGAGATGCTGAACTCAGTTATGCAGGAACTTGAAGACTACAGTGAAGGAGGTACTCTTTATAAAAATGGTTGCTTGCGAAGTGCTGATTCAGAGTTAAAGCATTCAACACCATCTCCTACCAAATATTCTCTCTCACCAAGTAAAAGTTACAAGGCAAGTAGGAAAGAAACGAATCATTGTACTATGAGATTGTTTTCTACATGCTGTAAACACTGTTAACATATTTGTGTGTATGTTTGTATGTTTAGTATTCTCCAAAAACACCACCTCGATGGGCAGAAGATCAAAATTCTTTACTGAAAATGATCTGCCAGCAAGTAGAGGCCATTAAGGTAACATTTAGATTGGGTCAGTGTAACTCTCATGCTAAGATTTTTTCTCTAACCAGTTCCTTACTTTCTTTGTTTTTTTTTGAGACATGGTTTTACCCTGGCTGCCCTGGAATTTACTCTGCCCACCAGGCTGGCCTCTGCCTCCTGAGTGCTGAGATTAAAGGCTCTTCCCCTCAACCCCCCTTTGGATTATTATTACTTTACTTTCTTACAGTTGATCAAAGTGTGCCCTTAGTGTAGTTTATAGAATCAGTTTCTCTTGACTCTTAACCATATTTTCTAAATTACTTATAATATGTCTTATCTCCACATGAGATGTGAGTCTTTTAAGATAAAACTTGTTATCTAAAATGTAATTTGATTCCTGTTATCCCCAAATGAGTAACTTATACTACTAAGCACTATCATACCATTTTGTGTTGATTGATTTCTCAGTGTGTCTGTTGATAAAGTATGTCAAATTTATCATTTGAAATTGAAAAGTTGTCTGAGCTTAATTTTATTTTCATGTTTAGATATGTTTTATATGAATGGCTTAATTATAGTGTAGCATTTAGTGGTTTTCTTATTTTAGAATTATACAAATCTTTTTTCATGCCTTTTGGCTAAGAGCTAAATTAGTCCTACACCTATTGTTATATATACTAAGTACATTTTGCTATGTGGTGATTATTACGATAGGTGTAATCAACAGTGTACAGCTTTCTTTGAAAATTGGTTAAATAACAAGGGTTTGAATTTGTACAATTATTTTTTGTGTTATATAAACCATGATGACACATTAGAGTTTCTTTCAATATATAGGTTTCAGTCATTCAGCATTATTCTGTGGAAATGTAATGGAGACCTTGTCTGTGAGCCTGGAAAACTGGCTGCTACACAGAACTCTTGATGTTCTTAATGTTCTTGGAAATTTTGTTTTTTTCTTTTGTCTGATTTATATATTGTAAAGTTTTAGAATTGTGGAAACCAGTTGTTAGCACATGTTTTTTTAATGCGTACATACATGTGGAGGCCACAGATGTTTACCTCTGGTTGTCTTCTATTAATTTCCACCTTATTATATTCTCATCGAATGTGCAGTTCACCAGTCGGCCAGATTGACTGGCCAGTGAGTTTTGGGGGATTACCTCTCTCCACCTTGAGTGCTAGGAATTTTGGTTCACATCACTAAGCCCAGCTTTTACGTGGGCACTGGAGTCTGAACACAGGTCTTTATGCTTGGGTAATAGGCACTTTACAGACTGTCATCTCCCCAGGCTCCCTGTTCTTTTACTGTTAACAGTTATGATTATATTGTATATCAAGTTTAGAACTATGGGCCATCATTTCTTGTAGTTTTTTTTATTTGTGGATGTGCAGTGTCTAGACAGGGTTGAGTAGGTAGATGAGTGGGGACTATTTTTAATATGAAACTTGAGGTAAGGACATATCTGAAACACTTGTATTTGTTTGTTTTTGTGTTTGAGTCATTGTTTATAGTATGGAAGGCCTGACTGAAACTTGTCACAGTTTTCTCACCTCACTTTCCCTCATAATGGGATTATATATGTGAGCTACCATTCCCATTGCAGCATTTCTAGATCAAGAAAGAAAATACATTAATTTTTTTTCTGATCTCATTTGTTATAAATTGGTTGGATGCTGTGTTCAAAATTTTGAAGCTATTTTCAAAATTGACCTGTCATTTTATACCCAGATACTATATATATATAATTTTTTTTTTTTTTTTTTTTTTAAGAAAAGCAAAATAGAAAACCAGGTGGTAGTGGCACATAGTTCTAATTCTAACACATGGGAGGTAGAGTCAGGATCTCCAGTTTGGTACACAACATAGTGTGTTCTGGGATAACCAGGCTTTATAGAGAAACCTTGTTTCAATAAACAAAAAAGAAAACAGTTCATTGGTAACTCCCATGTTACAAGAGAAAGTTTTGTAAGTTCTTGTGTTGGAATGTTGACCATTTAGTAAAGTAACAGATAAGATAGCCTTATAGAAGGCAATAGTGTTTCTGCCATCTTGTATGGCAAGAGAGAGTTGTTAGGAAAACATTTTGGAGTCTGATCTGGATCAGGTATCGGTTCGGTCCTCTCCTTCATCTGTCTGTTTATATCTATTTGAAGTATGGGTTATATTGTTTACAAACAACATGGTATGACTAAGAATGTATATGTGATAAGTTTTGAGTATATACTGCTTTCAGTTGCTGCTGCTGAGTATTTGCTATTACCTTGGAAATTTGTTGGTTACCTTCCATGTGGGTAAGTTTTAAGAGATGATTTTCTGTGTTGAATAGTCCAGATAATCAAAAGAATATAGCAGTATGAGGAGAACTTTGACGCTGAGTAGGTAGTTTGAAGTGCTTGTCAGAAAAAGACATTTCATTTGTAGGTCTTAGTTTTTTGAGTAGGTAATATTTTGGATGGATTAAATTTTATGAAGATAAATGTAAGTAAAAATGGAATGGAAATGGAATGAGATTTAGGGTGTTAGTTCTTTGGAATAGAGTTAAAGTGAATGAGTAGACAGATATTAAATTAAGGAATCATGTTCTCAGTACACTTTTTCCAGTGGAAAGTATAATCTAAATGATACCAAGCACTTAGATTGACAATATTTTACATTGACAAGTGTTTGCTGAGACTGTTTCTAGCATTATATAATTAAACATTTAACATTACTTCTTTTTTATCTTAAATAGAAAGAAATGCAGGAATTGAAGCTAAATAGCAATAACTCTGCCTCCCCTCATCGCTGGCCTGCAGAACATTATGGACAAGAGCCAGCTCCCGATGGGTATCAGGGGTCACAGACTTTCCATGGGGCTCCACTAACAGGTGAGCTGGCAGCTAAACAGACCCTATATTCCAATAAAATAATACCCCTCTTTTTCAGTTCTTTTTCTTTTTTTGTAGTACTAAGACTTAAACTTGGAGCCTTGGGCTTGCTAGATAGGTGTTCTACCTCTAATCTGTACCCCAACTCAGCCCTCTTGCCCCTATTTAAATAGGTAACTTGTGAATTTAACTTGTTTGTGGTTTTGTACATTCTAGAATATGTCTACATACTTGTTTACCAAAACACTATATTTAGTATACTGGAATTTTATAAATCCAACCAGAAACAGAATAAACAAGTCTTAATACTCTAAATGTAGTAAACCTAAATCTTTTATGTACATTGTAGCTAACCTGTGAAATGTTTCATAAATTGAGACATGTTAACTAATATAGTCATATACTAAGAGGTACCTAATAAGAATTTAAACCTCTTGAGTTATTTTGATGATTTTTAATTCATTCATTTTGATTATGAGGCTAGCATTTAATTGTTGAGTTATCTCTCCAGCCCTTATTTTCAAACATGATTATTCACAGGAAAACCCATAATGAGTTGTTCTCTTGCCATTTATTTACTATCTACCCTATCCGTCTCTGTCTGTCATATTTATTTATATTTTCTGTCTTGTCTGTGTCTGTGTATCTATTTAGGGTCTGTGTAGCTCTGGATGGCCTAGAACACACCGTGTAAACCAGGCTAGCCTAAAACTCAGAAATTCATTTACCTGCCTCTTCCTACCTCCTTCTAGACATGCACTCCCACAGCTGGCTCTGTAATAAGTTTTTCTTGATACTTGCTTTACATAATTACTATGAGTATTTGTGTATGTGCAAGTAGGTATGGAATATTTTTTTACTATGTAGTGAACACTAATGCGCCAAGGTTATTAATAGTGTTTATTGTGGGTAGCTGTTTGTAAAAGTACATTTTGTAGATAATTTATCACAGTAACAGGTTGTAAATACTCTTGGTAAACTTGGTTTTATAGATGAGAAAATAGCTTTAAAAGGGTTATCTATTATTACTTACTTTACAGTTAGTTACTGATGGATATGTCAGTCACTCTTAATCAGAGACAACTTTTCAGTATGGTACAGTGCCTCCTGATATTTCTATTCTGAAATTCTTTAAAACCTGAAACTTTTGAGTGTTGTCACAGGATTATGAGTGGAAAAATCCTACACCATACACCCATGACAGGTTGTTGTCAAAATATAGATATTCACTGAAAATACGTAAAATTACCAGTCACGGTATGGTGGCAAACATGCCTGTAATCTAGTATTCAAGATGCTGAGCTAGGAAGATCACAAGTGTGAGGCCAGCCTGGCCTGTATAATAAAGCTCTGTCTCAGAAACAAACCTAAAGACTTTCAGGATATGCACTGGATGAATTTATGAAACATGAATGAATTTAGTGGTACTTGCATTCTATTCTTAAGACATTTTTAGGTTTTCAGATTCAAACTTGGAAAAGTACTTACTTTCCTTCTAATTTTCATTGCTTTTTTTCAGAATTACTTGTTCAAGTTTTTCACTTCATATACAGTATGAAAGGTCTTTTGGCTTTTAGTTCTGATAAAACTCATAAAACAGATTAAGCATACTACTATAGTTTTGCCATTAGTATGAGTACCTTTTAGTAATTTTATTTCCTGATAAACCTCACAGAACAGATGGAGCATATAGTTTGTGTGTATGTGTGTGTGTGTGTATGTATGTATATATGTACACTTAAAGCCAAAGAACAAATTTTATGTTAATTTGTTTTAAATTTTAATTTAAAACATTTGTCTTTGTGTGTGTGTGTGTGTGTGTGTACATTCTGCAGCATCTGTAGAAGTCAGAAGACAACATTCTACCTTTACACATGTTCTAGCAATTAAAGTCATATTGCTAGGTTTGTGTATTAGCCATCTTTACATGCTGAGCCATGTAGCTGGCCTTATGCTTATTGTGAGACCCCTTTCAAAATTGTATTAGGTCAATTTAAGCTAAAATCTCAGTAATTTGAGATCATACTCTGCAACCCTGCCATTCTGTAGATTTTCAAGTCCTCTTTTAAACGTTTATGCTATCAGATGCACTTTGGTTTCTAAATCCTTTGTGATTACTTTTTTCCTAATGTTGAGCAGTTTGTGCTTTTACATTTTGCTGATCTTAGATGGACCATTTACTTTCCTTGTTTTCTTTTGAGAGAAGATCTCTCACTATGTAGTTTTAGCTGAAATTTAGAGAAATCCGCCTGCGTTTTTGAGTGTGGGAGATCAAATGGCATGTGCCACTATGCCCTGCTCTGGCATGTTTGTTAAGTACTTGTTCGTGTTGACAATAGCAGTGTTATTTTTTCATTCTTTGTGTCATTTAATGGGTTTCTCTTTCCTTTTTTTTTTGAGTTCTTCATTCATTAACTGCTTTACGGTATACTTTAGTATGTAGAAATGTAAAGATCAGAATAATTAAAACTTCCTTTGATTCTTACCATATATTTGTAATTCTTGTCTAAGTAGTATTTTAAACTGTAGAATAGACTTTTAACATTGTTTTCTGTCTTTTTTTTTGTTTGTCTGTTTCTTTCTTTTTTTTTTTTAGTTGCAACTACTGGCCCATCAGTATATTATAGTCAGTCACCTGCATATAATTCCCAGTATCTTCTCAGACCAGCAGCTAATGTAACTCCCACAAAGGTAACAAAGGAAAAGTGTATACAATTAAAACTATTTACATTTTAAGTGTTTAGGTTTCTTTTAAAGAAATTGAACGGAGTAGTTGAGTATTGAGATGTGACCTTTGATATAGGCATTTCTTAGTCATTTTATTTTTGTGTTAATAGTAAGTCGAAACAGTTAGAATATTTTAAATATAGTAGGATTGGGTGGTTTTGGCCCTTGTGTTATTCTATTTTGATAGGAATAAGGCTAGTATGTTCTTGCTTTGCTAGGCTGATTTATTGCTATCCTATTGACTCAAACCGAATATTGTGACAGTAACTGAAAATTATGACTTCCAGGACAGAGAGCTGGGGATCCATTGGGCCATTTAGATCTCCATTCTTCTCCTTATTGTGAACTTAGGCAATTTTTTTTAACCTATTTTTTTAACCTCTTAGGCCACCTATTTTTAACTGAGAATAATACTATAGTTAATACTGTTTTTGAGGCTTCTAAAATAAGTTAAAATGCTTAGAATAGAGCCTAGTTGATACATTAATAAATGTTTAATGAATTTTAGTACTAATCATCACTGTTAACATCATTTGGTAATTGTTTACTGAATGAAGAAAATAATTTTTTTTAGTGATTGTAAGTACAGATTTTTTTTTTAATGAGAAAGCAGTTTTTTTGTTTTTTAAAACATTTTATTTGTTGTATGTATATAAGTACACTGGTGTGTTAGACACACCAGAAGAGGGCATCAGATCTCATTACAGATGGTTGTGAGCCACCATGCACCATGTGGTTGCTGGGAATTGAACTCAGGACCTCTGGAAGAGCAATCAGTGCTCTTAACCACTAAGCCATCTCTCCAGCTCCATAAGTACAGATTTTTAAGGTACCATCTTATCAAATGTATATACAGGTATGTTTGTTTGTGGCACCATTGGTGTCTGTTAATAAGCTATCTACATTGGTGCTTTCTTCTGAATAATACTCTAATTTGAGGTTTATGAGAGTTGATTTGTTTGTGGATTTTTATAGTTTTACAAATAATCCATAAAGTATTTTGGTCTTTTTTCCTTTTAGGGTCCAGTTTATGGCATGAATAGGCTTCCACCCCAACAGCATATTTATGCATATTCACAACAGATGCACACACCACCAGTGCAAAGTTCATCTGCTTGTATGTTCTCTCAGGAAATGTATGGCCCTCCCTTGCGTTTTGAGTCTCCTGCAACAGGAATTCTATCACCCAGGGGTGATGATTATTTTAATTACAATGTTCAACAGACAAGCACAAATCCACCTTTGCCAGAACCAGGGTATTTCACAAAGCCTCCACTTGTAGCTCATGCTTCAAGGTCAGCAGAATCTAAGGTTATAGAATTTGGAAAATCCAATTTCGTTCAGCCCATGCAGGGTGAAGTAATAAGGCCACCTTTGACAACACCAGCACATACAACACAGCCAACTCCCTTTAAATTTAACTCAAATTTCAAATCAAATGATGGTGACTTCACATTTTCATCACCACAGGTAGTGACACAGCCTCCTTCAACAGCTTACAGTAATAGTGAAAGTCTTTTAGGTCTCCTGACGTCAGATAAACCTTTACAAGGAGATGGCTATAGTGGACTAAAACCAATATCTGGTCAAGCTAGTGGGTCTCGGAATACATTCAGTTTTGGAAGCAAAAACGCACTTACAGAAAACATGGGCCCAAATCAGCAGAAGAATTACGGTTTCCGTCGAAGTGATGATATGTTTACTTTTCACGGTCCAGGGAAGTCCATATTTACAGCACCGGCTTCAGAGCTGGCAACTAAAGGTCATGAAACAGATGGAGGAAGTGCTCATGGGGATGAGGAGGATGATGGGCCTCACTTTGAGCCTGTGGTACCTCTTCCTGACAAGATAGAAGTAAAAACTGGTGAGGAAGATGAAGAAGAATTCTTTTGCAATCGTGCAAAATTGTTCCGTTTTGATGGTGAATCCAAAGAGTGGAAAGAACGTGGGATAGGCAATGTAAAAATACTAAGGCATAAAACATCTGGTAAAATTCGCCTTCTGATGAGACGAGAGCAAGTATTAAAGATCTGTGCTAATCATTACATAAGCCCAGATATGAAACTGACACCAAATGCTGGCTCAGATAGATCTTTTGTATGGCATGCCCTTGATTATGCAGATGAATTGCCAAAACCAGAACAGCTTGCAATTAGATTCAAAACTCCCGAGGAAGCAGCACTATTTAAGTGTAAATTTGAAGAGGCCCAGAACATTTTAAAAGCCTTAGGAACAAATGCATCTACAGCACCAAATCATACTCTCAGAATTGTAAAAGAACCTGCAACTCAGGATAACAAGGATATCTGCAAATCTGATGGTGGAAACTTGAATTTTGAATTCCAGATTGTAAAGAAGGAAGGGCCTTATTGGAATTGTAACAGCTGCTCGTTTAAGAATGCTGCATCTGCTAAGAAATGTATATCATGCCAAAATACCAACCCAACCAGTAACAAAGAGATCCTAGGCCCTCCATTAGTTGAAAATGGCTTTGCTCCTAAAATTGGCCTGGAAAATGCACAAGATCGATTTGCATTGACTCCAAATAAAGAAGGTCATTGGGATTGCAGTGTTTGTTTAGTAAGAAATGAACCCACTGTATCTAGGTGCATTGCATGCCAGAATACAAAGTCTGCTAACAAAAATGGGTCTTCCTTTGTTCAAACTTCTTTCAAATTTGGCCAAGGAGATCTTCCTAAGTCTGTTGACAGTGACTTCAGATCTGTTTTTTCTAAAAAAGAAGGTCAGTGGGATTGCGGTATATGCCTAGTCCGAAATGAAGGAAGTGCTACAAAATGTGTTGCTTGTCAGAACCCAGGAAAACAGGCTCCGTCTTCCGCCTCATCCCCTGCTGCTTTTAAGGCTGGCACTTCAGATGCAAGTAAAACTTCCAAGAGTGGATTTGACAACATGTTTGCTAAGAAAGAAGGACAATGGGATTGTAGTTCATGCTCAGTGAGAAATGAAGCAAATGCTATAAAATGTGTCGCTTGTCAGAATCCTGTTAAACCAAGTTCATCTACTGGTGTTCCAACACTTCCCTCTTTCAAGTTTGGTACTTCAGAGATGAGTAAGCCTCCCAGGAGTGGATTTGAGGGTATGTTCACCAAGAAGGAAGGACAATGGGATTGTAGCTTGTGTTTTGTCCGAAATGAAGCCAATGCTACTCAATGTATTGCTTGTCAGAGTCCAAATAAGCAGAATCAGCCTTCATCTGCTGTATCAGCTCCTGCCTCTTCAGAGGCAAGCAAATCTCCCAAGAGTGGATTTGAAGGATTGTTCCCCAAAAAGGAAGGAGAGTGGGAGTGTGCTGTTTGTTCTGTACAAAATGAGAGCTCTTCCCTCAAATGTGTGGCTTGTGATGCCTCCAAGCCAACTCATAAGCCTATTGTAGAAGCTCCTTCAGCATTCACAGTGGGTTCAAAGTCACAGTTAAATGAATCTGCAGGAAGTCAAGTGGGAACAGAATTCAAAAGTAATTTCCCAGAAAAGAATTTTAAAGTTGGCATTTCAGAGCAGAAATTTAAATTTGGGCATGTGGATCAAGAAAAAACACCTTCCTTTGCCTTTCAAGGTTCTTCTAATACAGAATTTAAGTCAATCAAGGATGGATTTAGTTTTTGCATTCCTGTATCTGCTGATGGGTTTAAATTTGGGATTCAGGAAAAGGGAAATCAAGAGAAGAAGAGTGAAAAACATCTTGAAAATGATCCTAGTGTCCAAGCTCATGATATTAGTGGCGAGAAGAATGGTAGTGGTGTGGTCTTTGGTCAGACAAGCAGCAACTTTACCTTTGCAGATCTTGCAAAGTCAACTTCAAGAGAAGGATTTCAATTTGGCAAGAAAGATCCTAATTTCAAGGGATTTTCAGGTGCAGGAGAAAAATTATTCTCATCACAAACTGGCAAAGTGGCTGAGAAAGCAAATACATCTTCTGATCTTGAGAGAGATGATGATGCCTATAAGACTGAGGACAATGACGACATCCATTTTGAACCAGTGGTACAGATGCCAGAAAAGGTGGAACTAGTAACAGGAGAAGAAGATGAAAAAGTTTTGTATTCACAAAGGGTGAAATTATTTAGATTTGATGCTGAGATAAGTCAGTGGAAAGAAAGGGGTTTGGGAAACCTAAAAATTCTCAAAAATGAAGTCAATGGTAAACTAAGAATGCTGATGCGAAGAGAACAAGTGCTAAAAGTTTGTGCCAATCATTGGATAACCACTACAATGAACCTGAAGCCTCTGTCTGGTTCAGATAGAGCATGGATGTGGCTAGCTAGTGATTTCTCAGATGGTGATGCTAAACTGGAACAACTAGCTGCAAAGTTTAAAACGCCAGAGCTAGCCGAAGAATTCAAGCAGAAATTTGAGGAGTGTCAACGACTTCTCTTAGACATTCCACTTCAGACACCCCATAAACTTGTAGATACTGGCAGGGCTGCTAAATTAATACAGAGAGCTGAGGAAATGAAGAGCGGACTGAAAGATTTCAAAACATTTTTGACAAATGATCAAGTAAAGGTCACTGATGAAGAGAACACAAGTTCAGGTGCAGATGCTTCCAGTGCTTCAGACACTACAGTCAAGCAAAATCCTGATAACACTGGGCCTGCCTTAGAATGGGATAACTATGACTTACGGGAGGATGCCTTGGATGACAGTGTCAGCAGCAGCTCAGTTCATGCTTCTCCATTGGCAAGCAGCCCTGTGAGGAAAAACCTCTTCCGCTTTGGTGAGTCAACTACGGGATTTAACTTCAGTTTTAAATCTGCTCTGAGTCCATCTAAGTCTCCTGCCAAATTGAACCAGAGTGGAACTTCAGTTGGCACTGATGAAGAATCTGATGTTACTCAAGAAGAAGAAAGAGATGGACAGTACTTTGAACCTGTTGTTCCCTTACCTGATCTAGTTGAAGTGTCCAGTGGTGAGGAAAACGAACAAGTTGTTTTTAGTCATAGAGCAAAACTCTACAGATATGATAAAGATGTCGGTCAGTGGAAAGAAAGAGGCATTGGAGATATAAAGATCTTACAGAATTACGATAATAAACAAGTCCGCATAGTGATGAGAAGGGATCAGGTATTAAAGCTCTGTGCCAATCACAGAATAACTCCAGATATGACTTTGCAAACTATGAAAGGGACTGAAAGAGTGTGGGTGTGGACTGCATGTGATTTTGCTGATGGAGAAAGAAAAATAGAACATTTGGCTGTTCGTTTTAAACTACAGGATGTTGCAGACTCATTTAAGAAAATTTTTGATGAAGCAAAAACAGCCCAAGAAAAAGATTCGTTAATAATACCTCATGTTTCTCATCTGAGCACCCCTAGAGAGTCACCATGTGGCAAAATTGCTATTGCTGTTTTAGAAGAAACCACTAGAGAAAGGACAGATTTAACTCAGGGAGATGAGGTAATAGATACAACTTCAGAAGCTGGAGAAACATCTAGCACTTCTGAAACAACACCGAAAGCAGTAGTTTCTCCTCCTAAATTTGTATTTGGCTCAGAATCTGTTAAAAGCATTTTTGGTAGTGAAAAATCAAAGCCATTTGCATTTGGCAACAGTTCAGCCACTGGTTCTTTGTTTGGATTTAGTTTTAATGCACCTTTGAAAAATACCAATAGTGAAATTACTTCAATAGTCCAGAGTGGCTCCGAAGGAAAGGTAGAACCTGACAAATGTGAGCTGTCACAGAACTCTGACATCAAGCAATCTTCTGATGGCAAAGTCAGAAATCTCATTGCCTTCGCGAAAGAGAACTCTTCAACTAATCATACATTTAAAACACCAGAAAAGGGTAAGTACTTAGTCTTTATAGTTAAGTAGATTTTTTTAATACTGTTTACCTTTGACTCTTTATAGGAAACTTCATATTTTAGTCAAAGTTGTGTTGTAAACACTAGTTTATAAACATTCAAAAGTATTTGAACAAACAGGTTTAATCCTTAGCTAAATAAGCTTATTTGTGAGTGTTCACACTAGCAGATCACAGGAGACCGAGCAGCCGGAGAGACAGGGTCATAAAGCAGTGTGAGAGAGCCCCGGATAGTAAAGACTCGCACACTTGAATCCTAAGTAGTGACTCTCTCAAATGGTGGTTCTTCAGGGTTGTGTCGTTTTAAAAACCACTTGAAGCATGTGTTATTAAGAAGTTGCATGTATGTTATATAAGTTAGTATTGCCACCATTTATTCAATTAGCAAAGAAAGAGATCTTGTGCATAAAATGAACATGTAAGACAACCAGATTGGTGTAAAATGAGAGGGCTGAATTTTTTTAAGTAATTCATTGTTTTATAAGATGTTAAAAAAATGAAATATTCTTTATTTTCCTAGGATTTAATTTTAGCCTTTTTAAGTCTAATCCAATGGCCTTTTGGACCAGCGTCCCTACCTCACAACCTGAGAGCAAAGGTATAGAGCTAGCATTCTCAGTGTGAGGTGACCACCAGCTGGTAGTCCTTAGCCAAGTCACTGTGGCTGTATGAATTGGAGTACTTAACACGCAATGTGCATGTTAGAGAATGACATTTTACAAAACATACTTTTTTGAGTGGTGATGTGACAGCCTTTAATATTACTTTTAAATTTGTATCTGGATGCTATCTATGTGTTAATATTATGCTGTCTTTGCTTCATTTTCACCTCTGCTCAATGTCTGTCTGTCTTTGTCTTACTGCTTCATTGAACCTTTCTTTATTCTTTTTAACTCTGTTTAATAAAGATCTTTTTTTTTTCTAACTGTTGACTTTAGCTACTACTGCTTGCCAGTATTCAGAGACGATGTCAGCAGAATGTATATAATAATGTCTGTTGAAGGTTTAGAGACTATATTTGAAATTTAGACCTCATTTTTAACAGCTATCATTCTATAACTTATATTCCTTATGTAATGCAGGTCATTTATAAAAGTAAGTGTTGCTTCTTGATTGGAATAATAAGTATGCAGAATTTGTAGAAGCCCATTAAGAGCAAATGAGGGAAATAATTCAATGAGGGTCCAGTAGTTCATCTTGACCTTGCAGAAAAATGAGTACCAGTTCTCTTTAGTAATGCCAGTCAGTAGAAATATAGTATGATCTGTGTGTCTAAAGTACTCTGAGAGCAACATAGAAAATAAAACACTAAAAGAAATAGGTAGCATAAAAGAATCAGTTTAGTAATTATTCAATATAACGTATGTATATAAAATATTTCAACCTTTTACTCAATTAAGATAAAAAAAAAACAGTATTTACATTTTTTTTTATGCCAACTCGTTTGAATCCAGTGTGTGTGCTCATACTTTTAGTACATCTTTCATGTGTTAGGAAGTCACATACAGGTAGGCTACCATATTGGACAGGGAAGCTTTAGGGGATGTTTCCCTTGTAGTGGTTGGCATATACATATTTCATGACTGGTTTAAGGCACTGGTTTATCAGTACCTACAAGCCAGAGATTCTTAATATATTAGAACAGACTTTATGTATAGGGTTCCTTTTTCTCTAAACATTTGTCCTTTTATCAGGTGGGAGTGGATGTATTTTTAGCCACAGAAATTGTCTTGATATGTAAAGTATCATCATAGAATGGTTGTTTAATTTTATCTAGTTTCATACTTGGAGGTATGCAAAAAAAAATGGATACAGTTGCTCTCACCTGTTATCCTTTGGAGTCAAAAAGGTTGTTTGCTTTCTTTGTATGAACTAATAAAGGCTATGGGTGGACTAATATTTTGTTGGATAATACCAGAGGTATTTCTTAGTACTAAATGCATGGATACTTTGCTGAACTACTGTTTAGTGTACAGTGTGGGATTATAGCAGTACTTTTTAGATTAAAGAAATTAGTAATTTCCAATGACTAGTTTTGAAAAGCTTTGTATTCTCTTAAGAGTTTTAATAGAACACCAAACCAGGCTTCTAATTCAAATTTATGATCATTATAGAACTTGGTTTGTTCCAAAGTATGTTTTTATCTTATCACTGTGCTGTTTTAACCCATAGATAAGTTTCATGTTCTTTGTGTTTTTAGTTAGGCTGGTTATGTTGACTTATCAGTTGTTTTGATTTGGTTACAGAACAAGAGAAGAATGAACCTGAAGATCCTCCCTCAGATACTGATATTCTCATTGTGTATGAACTCACTCCCACTCCTGAGCAGAAAGCCCTTGCAGACAAACTTCTGCTTCCTTCAACTTTCTTTTGTTATAAGAATAGGCCAGGTTATGTTAGTGAAGAAGAGGAGGATGGTAAGCTTATTTTTAATTGATAATCTTAGTAATTGGCAGTGTAGTTTACTTATTTAAAGCCTGACTTTTTGCTAGACATGATGGCTCAGTCCTGTAATCCTAGCACCTGATAGGCTGAGGTAGGGTGCTTATGAATAATTCATATTCATGGGGAGTTTCAGGCTAGCTTGGGTTAGAGAGTGAGACTTCATCTCAAAAAAAGAAACAAAATTGAAACAGACTTAACATCCTTAGCCTGTGTATATAAAATAGTCAGTGGATGAAATGATCAGAAGCATGGCATTCATTAAAGAAACTCTTTTTTATTTTTTTTGGTTTGGTTTGGTTTTTTGAGACAGGGTTTCTCTGTGTAGCCCTGGCTGTCCTGGAACTCACTCTGTAGACCAGGCCGGCCTCGAACTCTCAAACTCAGAAATCCGCCTGCCTCTGCCTCCCAAGTGCTGGGATTAAAGACGTGCGCCACCACCGCCCGGCAAAGAAACTCTTAAAAACAGATGGTTATATTAAACCAGGCAGATGTTTTGAGGAAATTGGAAATAATCATAATTTCAAAAGTATTCAAAATAAAAGAGGGAGAAGGATAACGTCCTCAAAGTCCAGTAAGATCCTTTGGGCAATGGTCTAGAATATCACATGTGGGACTGGGTGACCCCGTGTTAGGACCTGTGTTGAAATGAAAGAAGGGATAAGCGTGAGGGGAGCACAAGTGGGAACTAGTAACAGCAGTAGGAGGTGAAAGATTGTCCAGATTGTCAGAGCTGAGGACCATGAGATAGAGAGGGGAAGTGTGTGAGATCATCTAGGTTTGTGGGTAAGAAAACCTACCTACTAAAATTATTTTACTCAATATAATCAATTGCATTTGAAGATGAAGATTTTGAAATGGCTGTCAAGAAACTTAATGGAAAACTCTATCTGGATGACTCAGAAAAACCACTGGAAGAAAATGTAGCAGGTCTGTTTATACAATTTTAATATTTTAAGTGTTATCTTTTTGTTGTTTTGGAGAGAGTATTTCTCTGTGTAACAGAGCCATAGCTATCCTGGACTCACTTTATAGACCAGGTTGGCCTTGAATTCAGAGATCTCCCTCCTTCACTGCTGCTGGGATTAAAGGCATTTGCCATAGTACCTGGGTAAAAACTTAACTGTTTAAAGGTAACTTTTACTCTGATAGTATCTGTAATGTCCAGTTTTATTTATAGGATACAACCATGCTCATTTAAAATATGAGAAAAGTAATACTAGTTGAAAAACACTGATGGATTTTGGTAGCCATGGGCTGGCTTCATGAGCATTCGTAGTCCTCCTTATGGAGGTCTTTAAATTGTGCTGAACACCCTGCAGACTGACAATGATGGAGTGGTTGGGTTTCTGATTGTGTCTTTGCTCGTGTTATATGTGTTTTTCAGATAATGACAAGGAATGTGTTATTGTTTGGGAAAAGACGCCAACAGTTGAAGAGAGAGCAAAAGCAGATACTTTAAAGCTTCCACCTACGTTTTTCTGCGGAGTCTGCAGTGATACTGATGAGGACAATGGAAATGGGGAGGATTTTCAGTCAGAGCTTCAGAAAGTCCGTGAAGCTCAGGTTAGACCATTTCCATTGTTTGCCTTTCAGTTCTCTTGCCTCTGTTGGTACATTTTAAAGTCTTACTGTCAAATGTAATACTTTGCCTTAGCGAGCACATGTGTTAGATTACATATCTAGAGGGCCATGTTACTGTTCATGAATAAGTACACTCAAAATGATCGGAGTATTGAATCTGAGGCTAAACTACAGGCTTTATATCATGTCAGTTGAAACACCACCAGGATTCTTTGTAGATGTAAACAAATTGGCTTTAAAATGTCTTTTCTTAGCTGTTAAATTATAGCTAATATGAGTAAGTTTTTTCCTGTTTTCCTCTTTTATTGAGAATACCCTTTTTTCTTACACAGTATGTCCTGATTACCATTTTCTGTTTTCCCTCCTTCAGCCCCTCCCTGTTTTTCCATACCTCTCCTCCTGTCTGGATCTGCTTTGTCTCTCATTAGAAAACAAACAGGCTGCTAAGGGATGATAGTGCAGACCCTGCCTGTGCTGCCTCAGTCTCTGTGACTTTATCTGTGTCTTGAGTGTGTTGATTTAGAAGGCCTTGTTTTCTTGGTGTCCTTCATCCCCTCTGGCTCTTAACACTTTTCCGGCTTCCTCTTCTATAGGGTTCCCTGAGCCCAGCGAGAATGAATTTTTATAGACATCATGTTTAAGACTGAGTGTTCTACGCTCTCTGATGAGTAAGAGTTTTTAATCCTAAGTGAATATTGAATGGTGTTCCATCTCACTATCTGTCTTTGCTGAAGTGATATAGATTTTTGCAGTTCGTGCATGGTTCTGGCATTGCTAGGAAAGACTTCAATTTTGTTGCTGTTTTTAAAAATGGATGCTCTTTGCTTCTACATAAAAGCCAGTACAGGGGTTGGATGGATGGCTTAGCGGTTAAATGTATACTGTTCTTGCAGAGGACTGGAGTTCAGTTTACAGCACCCATGTCAGTCAGCTGACAACACCACCACCAGGGTCCAAATGCTTTCCTTCCTTCTGGCCTCTTTTGGGTACTCACTTGCGCATAATCTCTCACATACATACAAATAAAAATTAAAACTTAATTCTGAGTTGGAAGTAGTGGCCCACATCTTTAGTTTCGGTAGATCTCTGAATTCTAGGCCAGTCATGGCAATATAATGAAACCCCACCATTAAAAAAAAAAGTTAATGGTACTATAGTAAATTAATTGGCAAATACTTTTCTGTGCTACTATATTCTTTTTTAGGGGTAGGTGGGTGTTCTCTGTGTAGGCGTGGCTATCCTGGAACTCACTCTGTAGACCAGGCTGGGCTAATCAGTGATTCACCTGTCTCTGCCACACCACTAGGCTATTTTCTAAAAGAGATTTTGTCTGGTTAATGTTGTTTCCCCGTATGTGTTTGATAGTTTTAAGTAAAGGAACCATACCAGGATTGGGTTTTCTTAAGACCTTGAAAACAATTAAATGGAAGGCACTATTTGGAATATCTGTTGAGGTTATTTAATCTCTTTGTTACTGAGTGAGTTTTAGTTGTATCATTGAAGGAATTCTCAAATTTAAATTTGTAGAATTGTAGAATAAACTTTTATGAATCAAGTTTGATATTGGAGACAGGACCTCACTGTAATGTAAGTACAGGCTGGCTTTGACCTTCCTGGGATCTTTTCATCTCATCTTCAGAGTGCTGGGATTGCAGGTGGTTGCTACTACATCTGGCTTCCATTTTCAGTCTCTTAATGCTAGTATTATTGAAGTACCTCACCCTCTTTTGCTATTGTTTTGATCTAGTAGAGGGTATATCCATTTCATGAATTTGTCTTATACTGTTGCCTTATGTTGCTCCTCTCTCCCCATTTCTGCCCTTTCCCTTTTTTATGGATCTTGGCTCCTTCCCTCCATGGTGTAAACAGATTTTGGTTTCATCCCCTTCTTTGTTAAATTTTGTTGATTTCTGTTCTTTATTATGTCTTTCTTGCCTTGGGTTTACTTTGCTGTTTTTCTGTTTCTCTAATGTTGAACCATGAGTACAGGTTTAAGAGCACATGCATTGTTTATACAAATAATATTGTCTCTTAAACTTTATTTTGGCACACGAGTTTTAATGTGTGCTGCTGTCATTTCTATTAAGGTCAAAGTACTTCCTTGCTCTACTTTTTTACTTACGCATAAGACAGTTGTTACGCCATTTAAAATGATGACTTTGTCCGTAGTACATAGTATTTTGTTAGTGATTTGTGGTTTACTTTAATTACAGTCTATGAGTATATTTATAGTTTATATTAGTTTATATAGTTACATTGTTCCATGGGTTGTTTTATGAATTATTACAAAGCTGTAGTGATTAGTATCCTATAGAATGATTTAATTGCTATAAAAAATACGCTGTGCTCTGTCAGTCACCTCCTTTCCTCTGTCATGCCCAGATGTCTGGCAGACATTCATCTTTTTGCCATGGTTGTCTGGCTCTTTGGTTTATAAACTGCTACTGAGATTGGGGGCAAGGTAGACAGAAAAAGGACTTAAGAGTAGCTTAGTGTTACAAAACCAGCCCTCCCCTTACCCCACCCCAATTTGAGTTCATAGTTTGATTAAAAAAAAAAATTCCTTAGGTTATTGTGGGTTTTGGTTAATTTCCAGAGTTAGACGAAAGAGTTTATTTTGGTCATCATTCTTTTTGTTTTCATTGTTTATGGAGAAAAATATTTAAAGTGGTTCTTATCCTACCATTTTAGGAGAGTAAATTTATCTTTCATTTATATATTAATTTCCTATGTGTGTTTTTCCATGGAACCAAACCCCAGGCAGGGCCTTGCAGTTGATGTGCAAACATGGCTACCAAGATAGCTCTCCAATCGTGGTGTTTTCTGTAGTAAAACCAGACAAACCTGATAGAATAATCTTTTACTAATGCTTAGACCGTTTGAGATTCATTCAATCAGAGAGGTAGGTTGGTTCTAAGTTTACTGTTCATTTTTAATTTTGCCTGTCCCTTCCTAATTTTTATTTCTGTTAATTTTCCTGTCTTTTTAGTGGTTACTGTAAAGACATAAAATACATACTAGGGGCTGGAGAGATAGCTCAGTGATTAAGAGCACTGGCTGCTCTTCTAGAAGTCCTGAGTTCAATTCCCAGCAACCACATAATCATCTGTAATGGGATCTGATGCCTTCTTCCAATGTGTCTGAAGATAGCTACAATGTACTCATATAAAATAAATAAATAAAAAATAAATAAGTCTTTAAAGCATACATCAAACTTTATAAAAAACTACCTACTATTTTCCTACTTCTTTTGGTGGCTTTAGAGAATGATTTAATGCTGTTTCATTCTTTCTGTCTTTGCAGAAATCCCAGAATGAGAAAGTGACTGATACAGTTGATATTGAGCATATAGGTGAAACTGAAGTAACAAACCCTGTTTGCTGTAAGTCTGAAGAACCTGATACTGATACCAAACATACTAGCTCATCCCCTGTTTCTGGGACTATGGACAAGCCTGTAGATTTGTCCACTAGAAAAGAAACTGACGTGGAATTCCCAAGCCAAGGTAAAAGTTGATCATGTGTTTATATTGTGCAATATATAAGATACTGCCTGTGTTTGAAAAAAAAAATAGAGTATATTCTAAGAACTTAGTTGAAAATGTTTAGGTGAATATAGGAGCATAATGTATTTGTCACAGTAATCTAACAAGTCATTACCTTCTTGATAAATGAAATGGTAACATTTTATCATTTGCTATATTTTATTTTTTAGACACAGGGTCTTTCTATGTAACCTTGGCTGTCCTGGAACTCACTCCGTAGATCAGACTTAACCTCACACTCACAGAGATCTGGCTGCCTTTGCCTCCTAAGTGCTAGGATTAAAGATGCACTAACACACCTGCCCTGTCATTCCATTTCAAGCTGTTAGAGAGTAGAGAGCCTTATGATTGGTCTGGCTGCATAAAAGAGAATAATTTGCTTGCATGGTAATTTTTTTGCATGGTTATATAATATTTTTACTTGACTATTATTGACTTATTATTTACTATATTACCCAAACATATTCACAGTGTTAAAGATTATTACTGTCGAAGCTTAACGTTTTTACATTTTTACTACAGACAAAACTCAACTTGTCATTTACAGTAATTACTGTTAGTATTACTATGTGTCTCAGTTTTTCTAAGTTGGAAGAAGTGTCTTTGTGAATTGCGTTTTTTTATACATGGATATTATCTATAGTACCATTTTTTTCCTTTCCAGAAGTAATCCCAACATAGGTCACAAATAGCACATTTATGGCATTTAATCTTAATGTACTGGGACAAAAAAGTAACTGTACAACCAGAAGCTCTGTTTTCAAATGAAGTAGGCCAAAGTAATTTCAGAGGTCATGAACTAGTAGGATTTAGATAAGGGTCTAAACAGAAAGAACACAGAACACTTTAGTAAGCCCACTGTTCTGGCAGCGTTGAGTTGCTTGTACCCACGGCAGGTAGCTAACCCATACCACCTTCAGCCCCTTCTCTCCTTTCTAGGAGCCCGCACTCATATGCATTTATTTACACTCACAGACATGCAGAAACACACAATTAAAAATAATACATCTTGTAAAAAATGTTTAGTACAGATTTTTTCTAAGATCATACCTTTGACTGCTTGGTCGAGTGTTTAAGAACCTTGATAAAGAGAAACTATATAACGTAGCTTAGTGTGTAGGTCAGTGAGTTTAAAGTGAATTTGGTGTAGGTTTTGGATTGGTGTTCATTGGGCATAGTACCTGTAAACTTCATACTACTGAGTAAACTTGAACTTGAATGTATTTTGTAGCTTAAAATATAGTTTGTAGGGGGCTGGAGAGATTGCTTAGAGGTTAAGAGCACTAAGTGCTCTTCCAGAGGTTCTGAGTTCAATTCCACTTGGTGGCTCACAACCATCTGTAATGGAATCCAATGCCCTCTTCTGGTGTGTCTGAAGACAGCGATGGTGTACTCACATACATAAATAATACACACACACACACACACACACACACAAATTTATATAGTCTGTAAAAAAAAAAAACTCAAAAAAATTAGGCTTGAACTTGAAGGCATTTTAGAAGAGTAAATACTAAATTTAAAAAATGTATTTTATACCTTGCCTCACCTGGAGTACAGAGAGTCCTGTTCCTTCTGGGTCCTGGGTAAGTTTTGGTATATAGTCTACCTCAAACAGGAAATTGTGTTTTTCTTTTGTCAGGGGAAAGCAAGACTGTTTTGTTTGGATTTGGAAGTGGTACAGGCTTGTCATTTGCAGACTTGGCTTCAAGTAACTGTGGAGATTTTGCTTTTGGTCCTAAAGGTAAGATCAAGAGGAAAGAGGTTAATCAAGTAAGATCAAGAGGAAAGAGATTAATATCTGTGTCAGCCAAGTGTAACTGAACAAAGCAGTCCTTCCCACGGTGTGACTTAAGTGGACTGGCCCTGTCCTTGGTTTGTTTGTTTATTAGTAATTAGCATTGCACATGCTGTCATTGATGATAGTAGCTATAAGAGTTTTCTCTTAGTTTAGTTTAAATCAATACTGATAGCCCTTCCTTTCCTCATATACATGTATGTTTTTCAGTTTTGGAATAACCCTGACTTGGTTTTAAGACAAATTTGATCTCTGCATTAGGGCTGTGGAAATTTACAAATTGGTGTTCTTTCTCATTTATCAGTGGTGTTTATAATTTTTATACAGTGGTGTTTATATTTTTAAGATTCATTTATTTGTGTGTTTCTGTTGCATATACATATTTCTACCACATGTATGCAGTGCCCTTAGGGGGCAAATCCTCTGGAACTAGAGTTAAAGATGGTTATGAGCTGCCATGCACATGCTATTTGTTTCAAGTTTTATCATCATTAGACTTCATTGTATTTACTCATAAGATCTTTCATATTGTGAATATAGCACAATTTAAATTATTCTATAAGGTATTTGGAGAAATTATAGAATGGTGAAGTAATACAATTTAAGACTTTAGCCCATTTAGTCCTACTTAGAACTTTATACATTTTAAAGTTCTTGCTACTTACAGAGACACATTAAACTTTTAGAAATGATTGATAGGGCTAGACAGTGCTGGTGCACACCTTCAGGCCCTGAACTCTTGAAGGCTCTCTGAGTCCAAGTCTAGCTTGGTCTACAGAGTAAGTTCCAGGATGGCTAGGGCTATATAGTGAGACCTTGTCTCAAAACAAAACAAAAACAAAAACAAAAAATAAACCAAAACAAGAAATGATTGATAAAAATTCATAGTTTTACTTATGCCAAGTTACTGACTTTTGAGACAGGGTCTTACTGTGTGTACTTACCAGGCTGGAACTCTCAGTGTGAGTAGACTGACCTTCAACTGACAGAGCTCGATCTCTTTCTGCCTCTTGAATGCTGGAATTAAAGGTGATACCAAGCTCTTAAATTAAAAGATGGGTAGTGAGTAAATCTACCAGTTCAGTAGGTATACTTATCCCCCTGAAAAAGCCAAATGAAAATTGATAGTGATTGCTTATTATCAGTATTGTACACTAAGTAAGAGATAGAACTTAAAAATCAGGTAAGACCTGTCTTAGTGAATATTATCACTGCACCCTCTCTTCACATTTTCTTGGCTTGTTTGTTTCGTTAATAAAGGAAATATGAAGCCAAAAGTAGATTTTGGCTTTACTAGTTCTCCGTTTTGCTAATATTTTATTTTCTTCAATGTATTTGTTTTCTTTTGTGTTGAATCCTTACATTAGTTTGCACTTTTTCTGTTTTCTTCTATTTTGGTGTTCTGAGACAGAGTCTCACTATAGTAGCTCTGGCTGTAGGAACTCACTGTATAGACTAGGCTAGCCTTGAAGTCACAGACATCCACCTGCCTCTGTTTCTTGGGTTAGTATTAAAGGAATTCGCCACTCAGTCTGGCTCTTTTCTTTCTTAAAGTAGTATTTACACTGCAATCAATTGTATTCCATAGTTGTTGAAATAGCCAGAATAATATTATTTAAATACCTCAAATAGATATGTTTATGACATTGTTGAAAATTACATGTACCAATGTATTTCATCATTAAAAAGTAATCTACAAAATGCAAATTCTTTTTTATAAAAATTTGAGCCGGGCAGTGGTGGCTCACACCTTTAATCCCAGCACTTGGGAGGCAGAGGCAGGTGGATTTCTGAGTTCGAGGCCAGCCTGGTCTACAGAGTGAGTTCCGGGACAGCCAGGGCTACACAGAGAAACCCTGTCTCAAAAAACAAAACAAACAAACAAAAAATTGAGAGTTCACTGTTTAAATAGCCTAATTTCTTTATCAGATAAAAATTTCCAGTGGGCAAATACTGGAGCAGCTGTGTTTGGAACACAGCCAACAAGTAAAGGTGGCGAGGAGGAAGACGGCAGTGATGAAGACGTCGTTCATAATGAGGACATCCACTTTGAACCTATAGTCTCCTTACCAGAGGTAAGTGCCAGGAAGTAAACACTTGGCTAGTGATGACATGCAAAAATATGGCCTGAATTGATTTTTTTTTTTTAAAACAGTGCTATCTACATTTTTCCCAGAACAGTTAAATATTATGTGCTATTTGTTATATTTCCAAATTTTTAAAAAATTATATATTTTATGTGCATGAGTTTTTTGCCTACATGCATGTCTGTGTACCATGTGTGTGCCTATGGTTATATCCTCTGAGGCTGTCATTTCCTTTTGGACTGGAGTTACATACAGATGGTGTTACAGATGGTTGTGAGCTGCCATGTGGGTGCTGAGAATTGAACCCAGGTCCTCTGGAAGAGCAGCCAGTGCCATTAACTGCTAAACCATATCTCCAGCCCAGATTTCCAGCCTTTTCGTAGGAATTGTTTTGATTTTTTTTTTTTTTTTTGGATGTAGTGCTGGGAATAGAATCTCATGTTAACAAGCACGTTACTGCTTGGTGCCCACTCAGCTTTTCCTTGTGTGCATTTAGAGAGTTGGGTGAGGGGGAGGAAAGAAGTGGCTAGGCACATACCACAGAGAGTATGAGAGAACACAGCAGGTATGCACATGCCATGGTGTTATATGGAGGGCAGAGGACAGCTTTCTAGGGCTTGAACTCGAGTTTTTAGGATTGTGTAGCTAGCAAGCATGTTTACTCATTGGCCATCTTGCTCAGCCATAGGCATTTGTTATGTCATTAGGAGATCATATTTATCTTCATTAAAAATAATTTTAGGGATGAAATAGAGAAGACTGTTGTTTTTAGAAAATTATCATGTCCATTTTCAGTGTCAGTTATTGTCACACTGCAAGAATCACTGCTGTGGCTGGAGCGATCTGCTAAGAGGTGATGTTTGTACTGTTCTTGATGGTTCCCAGCATCCGCGTCAGCCGGCTCACAGCTGCCTGTAACTCTGGCTCCAGGGAGAGCCAGTGCCTTCGGCTTCTCTAGTTATCTTCATTCATATGCATATACTCACATATGGACTCATACATACATAAAACTAAAAATAAAGTACATCTTTAAAAAATAAAAATAAAAAGGGTTGGAACAATAGCTCAGTACCTAATTCGCAGTACTCACATGGTAGTTAACCACTGCCTGTATGTAACTCTGCTTCCAGGGGATCTGATACCCTCTTTTGGCATCAGGGGCAATGGAGGAATTCAGTGCATAGATACATATGGAGGCAAAACAGCCATATACATAGAATGTTATAAAACAGAGCACTTTTGGGTGGGACATTAGTTTTTGAGACAGCATATTGTTACATAGTACTAGCTCAGAGTGGCCTCAAAACTGTAGTTATCTTCTGGCCTCCCAGACTCTGGAATGCTGGGATTACTGTGCATCCACATTCCTTCTGGTCTCATACAGCCCAGGCTGACCTTGAACTGATCCTCTTGCTTCCACACTCCAAATGTTGGGATTATTGGTGTATATTGCCATGCTTGGCAAGAACCAGCATTTTTGAAACCTCTTTTGACCTTTAAAGTCATTTTCTTTCACAGAGATAAATGAAATATTTAATGATAAATTACGTCTTTACTTACTGCTTAACCAACCCAGATCTATTACTAGTATAGGGTATGAGTTAGATACCATGATACAGTAAAACCTGCTGGCTCTGGTTAATGGGATTTGTTATAACTAGCTGTTTATATAAATTATTCTCATCTGTTGTTATAGGTAGAGGTGAAATCTGGAGAGGAAGATGAAGAAGTTTTGTTCAAAGAGAGAGCCAAACTTTATAGATGGGATCGAGATGTCAGTCAGTGGAAGGAGAGAGGTATTGGAGATATAAAGATTCTCTGGCATACAATGAAGAATTATTATCGGATCCTAATGAGAAGAGACCAGGTTTTTAAAGTGTGTGCAAACCATGTTATTACCAAAGCCATGGAATTAAAACCTTTAAATGTTTCAAACAATGCTTTAGTTTGGACTGCCTCAGATTATGCTGGTGAGTTTCTACTTTCAAATGCCTTTTAATTTGATTGACTTTTCTGAAGTCTAACATACACATGCTTTGTAAGTAACTTTAATATTAAGGTCTTCCCACTCCCACCCGTTTTTAACAGATGGAGAAGCAAAAGTAGAACAGCTTGCAGTGAGATTTAAGACAAAGGAAATGACTGATAGTTTTAAGAAAAAATTTGAAGAATGTCAACAAAATATAATGAAACTCCAGAATGGACAAACATCCCTTGCAGCAGAGTTATCAAAGGAGACCAATCCTGTGGTGTTCTTTGATGTTTGTGCGGATGGTGAACCTCTAGGACGGATAATCATGGAATTATTTTCAAATATCGTTCCTCAAACTGCTGAGAACTTCAGAGCATTATGCACTGGAGAGAAGGGCTTTGGTTATAAGAACTCCATTTTTCACCGAATAGTTCCAGATTTTATTTGCCAAGTAAGTGTCACTGTACATTCATCATGGTTATATCTGCTAAAACTAGACCACACCAACTTGGGAAGCTATTTCTTCTTCCCCTCATCCTTATCTTGGGAATTTTCAGTTTTCCCATACCATGACTGGGCGCTTGATTGCCTTTCAAAAGTTGAGTCTGAAAGGGTCCACACTTGTAATGCTTTGTACCTGCTAGAGACTCGAGGGACCCCGACCCTTACCTCCTCACTCAAAACAACAAAACTTGTCTTACTTAGTTTTCAAATTTCTTAAATTTTCTTTTTGAGACAGGATTTCTCTATGTTGTGTACTGCTAGCTGTCCTGAAGCTCACTCTGTAGACCAGGCTGGCTTCAAACTTTCTACCTTTCTCTGCCTTCTGGGTGCTGGGATTAAAGGCATATACAACCACTGCCTGGCTGTCAAAAGTATTCTTAAAGAGTTAAAGCATTTGTGATTTACTCTGATTTCTGTGTGTTTTAATGTTTAGTACTAATGGATTTCTTTTTTTTTTTTTTTTTTTTTTGGTCTTCAGGGGGGAGATATTACCAAATACAATGGAACAGGCGGACTGTCCATTTATGGAGATAAATTTGAGGATGAAAACTTTGATTTGAAGCACACTGGTCCTGGCCTACTATCCATGGCCAATTGCGGCCGGGATACCAACAGTTCTCAATTTTTTATAACACTGAAGAAAGCAGAACATTTGGACTTTAAGCACGTAGTATTTGGGTGTGTTAAGGATGGCATGGATACTGTGAAAAAGATTGAATCATTTGGTTCTCCTAAAGGGTCTGTTAGTAGAAGAATTTGTATCACAGAATGTGGACAGCTATAAAATTTTTCACAGTGAGTTTTATCTATATAAACAGTTGAATTGATTGTTACAGACAGTATAGTAATTATGTTCACCTTTTGAAAACAGATGTTTCCAATGTATAAATGTAAAATTGTAGCTTATAGCTGTTGTCACTTTTTAGTGTGTAATAATTGATCTTGCATGGTGTCAAATAAAAGTTTAAACACTGGTGTATTTCAGGTGTACTTATTTTTATGTACTCCTGACATATCTGTATTAGAATGGCAAATACTAATTTTGTTAAAAGCAATAGAATTTCCCAGACTATTGAAGGAATATGATATATGCAATCTTATTTTAATTCCTGTTAAGATATCTGGACTTCCTGCATGGTACTTACTATTGAATAAGGGGACCACAATGCAGATAATTTTATTTTAAATTTGAAATACATATATATAGTAATCTTAGCTATTCCTGTGCTCATTTATGTATACTTACTTATGAATGGATAGAGCCACAGAAGATAGGAGTTAACCAAAGTGCTCTTCTGTAATTTTTATGCTCCTGTATAGTTAAAAATTAACTTTTAAGTAGGATATTGTCTTTTCTTAAGATATATCGTGCTCTTTCGAAGACATTAATTTTTACATTTTAAATAAGTTGATCATTTCCTTAGTTAGCTTTCTCTTCTTCCTCCTCCCCCATCCTTCTCCTTTCTTTTCTTTCTTTCTTCCTTCTTTCCATTCACTTTTCTGTTTCCTATCTCTACTACCTCAGAAACTTCAGCTTGGTCCTGATGATAGAATTGAATTTTTCTCTAGTTCTTGTGATAAAGTATCAATATTTTTAAAAGATCTATACCATGTTCTTTGGTTAAAGATTTGCTTTATATTAGATTGTTGCAGTACCTTTTTCTGGTGAATTTTGTAGCAGAAATAAAGTGACAATTGATAACAGCCATGACATTTAAAACATTTCATTACTTGTGCATCTAAGTTGTCTGTTCCTTCTGTGACTAGATGTGATTTCTGCCCAGTGCTTTGAATGTCAGAGTGAAGGAATTAAGTGAAGCGGGTAAACGGCGGGGGTAACTGACTCTCCTAAGGTAGCCAAGTGCCTCGTCATCTATTAGTGACGCGCAGGAATGGATGAACGAGATCCCCACTGACCCTGCCTATTACCCAGCGAAATCACAGCCAAGGGAACTGGCTTAGGGGAGTCAGCCGGGAAGGAAGACTCTGTTGAGCTTGACTCTAGTCTGGCCAATGAGATCAGTTAAAGGCCAGCACACTCTGAGCTGGAACTTAAACATCAAGAGTTTGATAAACACTGAAAATGTAGTTGGATATGGTTTGTGTTAAGTTAGGCAAACAGAAGGGGATGTTCTTATGGGCCTACTCAATATAGAACTAAAAGGAATCTAGTTAGACCATAAAATTCTCTATAATCCAAATGTAAGTATTGAGTCATTTCTGTTTTCTTGTGTCCAACCATTAGATTAGGCAAGGCAGGTTATGGCTTACTTAATGAATTTATGCAAATAGCATCCCTATAAAAATATTTAATCCTGCAACCAGGTACATGTAATAAACCTACCACAAGTTGGCCTTGTAAAAAGAACCATGTACATTCAGTGGCTTCCTGGGAAACCTGTGTAATATACATTCATGTAAAAGGACTGAAGCTTTCCAGCTGAGAAGTTGATGCCATATTTTTAATCTAAATGGAATGTTTTTAATTTTTTAATTCATCTCCTATACTCCAGGATTGCCTTGAACTTGTAGCTGAGGTTGGACTTGAATTATTGATCTCCACTGTGGTTACAGGCATGTGCCGTGGTTTCAAATGCTTTTTAAGAGACATATTTCAAACCATTAAGATTATTAAAGACTTTTCAAAAACGTGACAAAATGGCACGTTAAACTATTGCTGTTTATTTATAGTATAGATGTTTACAACTTGATGAGTTACCAAAGGTTGTGAGCCACCATTTGGGTGCTAGGAATGGAACTCAGCTCCCCGGGGAAAAGTAGACAACGTTCTTAATGGCTGAACTATCCAGCTCCAACAAAGACGTTTAAAAAGAAGCTTGTGGCATTTTATAAGATGCTTGATAATTAAGAACAATGTAATCTATTGTTTATTCACTGATAATGCTGTAAACTCACATTGATAGGTTTTATGCTCATTAAAATCTACCCCCAAAGAACCAAAATAAAACAATTATTCAGTTTAGATGGTAGTTTTTTAGCAAAAAGTATTCTGTAAGCAATTTTTTGATACTGAAATTTTCTGTCTATTGCTAAAATATCAACTTCTGTAAGTTAAAAGTAATCCAGAGATTTAGGATTGCTACAACACATGCCTATTTACAGTATTTCTCAGTGTAAATGTATCTCAGAAAAACTGAACAAGTACGAGCTTGTATCACCTATGGAAACAGGCAAAGGAGTAATCTGCAGTTCATGTGCTTAGCGTTCAGACATGTCCTGATTTTTCTGTGATTGTAAATCACTTTTGATGAGACTTGTGTAGGCAAATTCTAATGCACAGTAAATAGTCTTACCCTGTGGTCCCCGGCCCTGGGGAGCAATCTGACCCTCCGGTGTGCAGAAGTTGTTCGCCTTCCTGCTGGCCGAGCCAGCGCTCTCAAGGGAAGATGGAACGCCCCCCTTTTCACGCCTCGCATCATTTAGGGCGGGAAAAGACTTGGAACTGAGACTCTAGAAGGGGCAACAGGGAACTGGGTTGTAGTGTGTCCTCCCTGTACCAGCTTCCAGCGTCCGTGGGGGCGGGGCCGGGCGTCATTACGTACTGCCCGCCCTGTCGCGGCTGTGAGCGCGGTTTCCCGGGCGACCGCGGTCTGCGACCCACCATGGAGCGCAGGGTGGTCAAGCCACCGGGGCAGGACATGGTAGTGGAGCGTCTCAAAAGCCGCTACGGCCTGGCGGGAAGATGCTTCGCGGAGGTGAGATGGGTCGAAGCCGCGGTGGGCTCTGCTGGGCGGCTGCGGGAGGGCTCCCGCCCTGCCTTCCTCGGGGAGGCTCACCGGAGAGCGCCCTCAGAGAAACCGCCTAGATGGACGGGCCGTGGCTTTGGTCCTGGTAACCAGTGCTGGCGGTGACCGGAGTGCAGCAGGCACAGAAGACCCTGTAGTTCCTTCGGGAAAGCATCTTACTCCAAAGTAATTGCAAACTTAGAGAAAAGTTGTGGCGATGTGCATTCTTGTAGTCCTCCCTTGAGGGCGCCATTCTTCAGGAGGGTCTTGCCATTTTTGAGGCTGGGATCCCCACTGAGGTCATTTGCTAATATCCTGTGAGAGGTTGGCCAGATCACATCTTCGATGAATCCTGGAAGAACAGAAGCGGGAAACCAATTGCAGACCTCAGTTTGCACGACGGGGCCCGTTTTTTTTTGTTTGTTTTTGTTTTTGTTTTTAAATCATCACCCTCCTTTGATAACAGGCGTTTACAGTTCAGTTGAGAAGCCTGCTTGACAACCCATCATGTTCAAGGTTATGTAAAGCACAACAGTGTTGTCTTCAAAAAACCATCTGAGGTATGGGAACATTTACCCTAACTTATTCAGAAGTTGAGGAAGGTCACAGGTATGCCTCTGTTCCTTCCCACATTTGCTGGCATTCCAGAACCCCTTCTTGAGAAATATTATTTCTCAATGTTCCTGTGAGCATGACACAAATTCATTCTATCCTCGCATAACCATAATTGAGACTGCAACATGTACTCCTCTAGTTTGCTTTTCCTGTGAAGCGCATTTTCTTTTAAAGCCTTACTGATATTTTCCAAGACATTTAGTATTGGGACAATAATACAGGATAATGTATAGTTTGTATACAGATTACCCCAATTATAACCTTTTGTAGAAAGCATGCCCTGGTAAAGATACTACCTGGGATCTGAACATTACATTTGATTGTCTGTTGTGGCCTTTAATCTACAACAGATGTCCACACCTGGTTTCTTGTAACATTGGTGCTTGCACAAGGTGTAAGATGTGTATTAGAATGTCTTTCAGTTTGAGTTTCTCTTTTGATTTGATTTTGGTTTTGTATTTTTGGCAGGAAAATGACATGACTGGTGTGTGGGCTGCTCTGATGAGTCAACAGGTACAAGCTGTTTGCCTGTCTAGTTAGTGATGCTGACGTTGGTTTGGGTGGTTTGTCTCCTAGGTTTGTCCATGTTAACCTTTGTAATTGTGGAAAAGTATTTTAAGAGAATATATATTATTTTAACTTAAGTGTATCTTCCTCCCCCTGAACCCAGCGTGAGCTTTCAAATTTTGATCAGACTAAATATAAAAGAAGAATTCTGACCTCCTCAGGTAAGCCAAAAGAATATTTTGTATATTTGTTTATTTTAACAAATTTAACTTGAGAGAGATTTATAGAAATGTTTAGACTTAGGATATTGTTACTCATTTTTCATTTAAAAAATCTTCAGTCTGGTAATCACCTAATTGAATTTAGAGGTGAATGTGTGAGGTGTCTAATAAAATTTAATTTAATGAGGATTTTTGGGGTGTGTGTGTGTGTGATTAATAGTATGTGCGCCTTCTTTTCTTTTTACTCTGTGGTGCTGGGAGGCAAATTCAGACCATTGATCAGTTCTAAGCAAGTTGATCAGTGCTAAACAAGTGCCCAGTCACTAAACCATGTCCCCAGCTGATATGTTTGCTTTTGAAGATGTTAAAAAATTGTACAGAGTGTACTGGGAGAAAAACACTAGTGAGTAAGTATTTTTTTGGGGCAAGAAAGAATGTATTAGAATCAAAAATAAAGGAAAAATTTATCAAGTAAATGTACTTGGAAAACAATTTTTTTCAGTGTCATTTCCCAAATTTTAATATAAACCTCATTTTTTAAATTGGATGTTTTATTTACATTTCATATGTTATCCCCTTACCCCATTTCTCCCCCACCCCCCCCCCCCCAGGAAAAACAATTTTGCTGTGGGTTTGTAATTTTTTTTTTTTGTAAACCGAAACCTTTTTTTTTTTTTTTTTGGAGCCAGGGTTTCTCTGTGTAGCCCTGGCTGTCCTGAAACTCACTCTGTAGACCAGGCTGGCCTTGAACTCAGAAATCCGTCTGCCTCTGCCTCCCAAGTGCTGGGATTAAAGGCGTGCACCACCACCGCCCGGCTCAAGCTGAAACATTTTTATGGTAATACATATTAACCATTAATCCATTAATTTTTTAATACTTCAGAGCTAATACTTTCTAGTTAAACATAATAATCATTAAACTTTGGTAGTTACAGCATAAATAGTGTCTTTAATTTCATCAAGAGGTGGGGGCTGGGTCTGAGGACTGGTTGGTGGACCGGAGAGCTGTATTTGTCTGATTTACACAAGTTTGGGGGCTCAGTCTGATTTCCAAAATACATTACATAATGGTAGGAAACAGACTTTTGGATAAAAGCATAAATGAACTTGATAAGTTAAAAAACCACTCTCAGTGAAACACCCTGTCTGCCCTTGGGACTTGCTGGCCCAGTGTATTGACACTTGAGTACAGCACTTTCAGAAAAGTTATGTGTCACATTAAAGGCAGAATGGTTACAGTTTCTAGATTATCAGAACTAGGTCTGCAGACAGAATGAGATCATTCAAAGGAAAAGAAAGAAGTAACCACTTAAAATTGGTTGTAAGCAATAGTCAAAAAGAACTGACTGCAAATACTCTGGATCTTTAGAGTTTAGTAGAAGAAAGGAATTATTTCTACTGCTAACAATGCCAATGAAGAGAGGCTTTAGAAATTAGCAGACTTTTAAAAAATATCGACTAGGACTAGAAATTATAAGATTATCCAGTACTAAAGTTTATAGTCACCTAGTTTATAGTCACTAGTGGTAACTCTAGAACCATAAGCATCCTTTGAGACCGTTTATCTGTGTCCTGAGTCTAAATGACTCAGAATGCACTGATGGATTATACTTCTTGAGTTCACTGCAGAATTTCTGGGGAATGTAAGGAGCACCATTAGTTTTCAATTTTCTTGACAGTGTTTATATAGCTTTACTTTGTGGTCTATAATTTTCATATATATATATAAAATTTATAAATATCACTGGAAAACTGCTTTTTTTATTGAGAATCTTTCTGTAACACAATTGTCAATTGTTATCTACTTGTTCTTTTGCACTTTGTAATATTTCTGTGTTGTATGAAGAAAGCTAGAATACTACACCCCAGATATGTCCCGTAAATATAAATACTATAAGAAGCAGCAGAGTCAGGAAAGCTCCACGAGGATGGAGGAGATGGCTTAGTTGGCAAAGTGTTTGCTTTGGAAGCATAAGGACCCGAGTGTGGATCTCCAGAACACATAAAATCCTGTTTAGGCAGTATGTGCTTGTAACCCTGTTGCTGGGGAGATGGAGATGGGTGCATTCCTGGGATTTGCTGGCCAGTGTCTCGTCACTTGTTTAAGAAGCTAATCTTTGTTGAAGATTCTATTACAAATTCTGAAAGATTACAGATGCCAGCCCAGACTACTATACCCAGCAAAATTTATCAGTGACAATGGAAAAAGACACATATTACACAGTAAAACCAAATGTAAGCAATTTCTATCTTACCAGTTCAGCTCTACAGAAGATACTTGAAGGAAAACTTTAGTCTGCAGAGGTTAATTTCACAAAAGAAGACAGTTAAAAAATAATCCCAGAATAGTAAATGAAAACAGAGGTGGACATTCACATTATAATAATGAAATAACGAATCAACAAACACTGGTTTTGTTTTGTTTGTCTGTTTAGTTTTCAAGGCAGGGTTTCTCTATATGGCCTTGGTTATCCTGGAACTCATTCTGTAGACTAAGCTTGCCTCAAACCCATGAGATCCACCTGCCTCTGCCTCCTGAGTGCTAGAGTTAAAAGATGTGCACTAAAGATGTGCTGGCTTTCATTAATAATTCTTAATCATCTCAATTCTCTAGTGGGAAGACAGACGAACATTGGATTAGAAAACAGGTTCTTTTTGTAGCTTCCAAAAAAAACACCTCAACATCTTTAGCGTAAAAGGATGGGAGAGGATCATTCATTTGGTCAACCCACATCAGAGAAACTTCTTGCAGTAGATGGAAATTAACAGAGAGAACCACAACTGGACACTGTGCTGAGAGTGAGATTTTAGAGCACTCAACCCTAAAGGGGATGTCTTCATCAAAATTCTCCCTCCGAGCTCAGTGATCTATGTGGAAGAGGAGGCAGAAAGATTCTAAGAGCGACTATATATAGGGCAGTTAATAAGTCATTTTTTAAATTTTTGCATCAGATGTGGGGTTGTTTCTGACTAGCACTGAGAATAGGAATCTGTATGACCTGCTGTGTATCTAACTTGTCTCCAGCCTTCTGAACTACAGCTTCTGAAGGGATTTAACTCTTTTATTAAAACATTAAATATTGGGCTGGAGAGATGGCTCAGCAGTTAAGAGCACTGACTGTTCTTCCAGAGGTCCTGAGTTCAATTCCCAGCAACCACATGGTGGCTCACATCCATCTGTAACAGGATCTGATGCCCTCCTATGGTGTGTCCAGAGGAGAATGACAATGCATTCACATACATAAAATAAATAAATCTTTGCCAGGCAGTGGTGGTGCACACCTTTAATACCAGCACCTGGGATGCAGACGCAGGCAGATTTTTGAGTTTGAGGCCAGCCTGGTCTACAGAGTGAGTTCCAGGACAGCCAGGGCTACACAGAGGAACCCTGTCTCAAACAAAAAAAAGAAAATGTTTGGTTGGAAGGGAGGGAGGGAGGGAGAGAGGGAAGAAGAAGGAAGGAAGGAAGGAAGGAAGGAAGGAAGGAAGGAAGGAAGGAAGGAAGAAAGAAAAAAAGAAATATACACGTGCAAAAAGGCAAAAACCGGGGGCTAGAGAGATGGCTCAGGGGTTAAGAACACTGACTGCTCTTCCAGAGGTCCTGAGTTCAATTCCCAGCAACCACATGGTGGCTCACAACCATCTGTAATGGGATCTGATGCCCTCTTCTGGTCTGTCTGAAGACAGCTACAGTGTAATTGTAAAATAAATACAAATCTTTTAAAAAAAATTAAATATTTAGAGATTTTTTTTTCTTAAAGGTTCATTAAATGCCCAACAACATGCCTACATCTGTTAAAGGCAGTCCTGTCAGAGACTCCTTTAGATAGCTGTGTGTGAAATTGACAGCTGAAGCAAGCTGAGAGACCCAGGCTGTCCTCCAGCTTTCTGTTAGTCTTCCTGTCCCAGTCTCCAGCCCAGTGCTGTAATTATGTTATGCACCACAATGCCCAGCTATTTTGAATTTTCGAAATGTAAATGATCTATGGATGCTTGCTGTGAAAGATTATACCAGATTACTGAGTCAGTAATTGTGGTAGTTTGAATTAAAGATGAGACCCTATAGGCTCATAGGGAGTGGCACTATTAGGACATATGGCTTTGTTGGAGGAAATGTGTCACTGGGGTGGGCTTTGAGGTCTTAGAAACTCAAGCCTGGCCGAGTGGCTCATTGTCTCTTCCTGTTGCCAATGAATCCAGATGTAGAACTCTCAGCTACCTCTCCGGCACCATGTCTGCCTGCATGCCACCACCATGCTTTCACCATGACTATAAGGGAATTAGCCTCTGAACTGTAAGCCAGCACCAATGAAATGTTTTCCTTTATAAGAGTTGTCTTGGTCATGGCGTCTCTTTACAGTAATAGAAGCCCTAATTAAGACAGTAATCTATTTTTATTTGAAGTCAGTGTTTCCCCCCAACCCCACACTGGATTTGGATAGAGGATTACGGTTGTTAAAAACAAATTCTCCAGGACCTCCTATATAGGAAGCAAGAAGGCTGTATTCTGATTTCCAGGTAATACATCTGGTTCACATCAGTTCTCTTGTCTTTAAGGTCCTAACATGTACAAGAGACTTAAATTTAAGGTACCTAGTCTTATTTCAGAGTCATTGCCTGGGTCAAATAAGAATGGAAGAGAAGGAGGCTGGAGAGATGCCTCAGTGGTTAAAAGCACTGACTACTCTTCCAGAGGTTCTGAGTTCAATTCCCAGCAACCACATGCTGGCTCAGAACCATGTGTGATGGGATCTGTTGCCCTCTTCTGGTGTGTCTGAAGACTGCTACAGTGTACTCATATAAATAAAATAAATAAATCTTTTTTAAAAAATGGGAGAGCATTGTGTAGTCAGTAAAGTACAATATGAATATGAAATTCAGTGTTTATTCTCTAAGCTCACATTACAGAGACAGATAAATCGGTTAGTGATTTTGGTCTTAGGAGGCCAGAATGAGACCATTAGTATTTGACTAATGTTTTATACTGGCAGATGGTTTAGATACTTACAGCTCTGGAGATAAAGTTGGTTCATCACCGAGATACTACTCTGATGAAAGGAAGCATCCCACACCTTTCTGCAGTTCCTCCGAACATTTAAATGTGAACTGGTAAGGCATTTAGAATAATACTATTACTGTTCTGTTAGTAGCTCAAGAAACAGTAGTGGAGGAAAAGTGTGTGTGTGTGTGTGTGTGTGTGTGTTGTGTGTGTGTGAATCCTTAGTCATAATAGTCTACTACTCGTATGCTGTCCTGCCAGTAGATACGGGTCACAAATAGTTATTACTTGAAAGTGTCTGGTCTCGCCGGGCAGTGATGGCAAACGCCTTTAATCCCAGCATTTGGGAGGCAGAGGCAGGAGGATTTCTGAGTTCGAGGCCAGCCTGGTCTACAGAGTGAGTTCCAGGACAGCCAGGGCTGCACAGAGAAACCCTGTCTTGAAAACAAAAAAACAAACAAAAAAAAAGTGTCTGGTCTGAAAAGAAATATGCTATAAATATAATATACACTGGGGTACTTCAAGATAATGTAAAACCTTTTTATGTCAGTCTGGGTTTAGAGGGGGGTTTATCCATAGTTTCAGAGTTATAGTCCATGGTTGCTGGCTGCTGTCTTCCTAGGGCTGTGGTGATGCAGAGTGTCATAATGGGATGAACATGTGGCAGAACAGAGTGCTACAATTTATGACTCCTGGGAAACAGAGACAAGATGTCTGCCTACAAGACGTGCAGGCATAAAGAGGGAGCAGAAAGTGAGGAATCAGTGACTGACCCAACTTCAGTCCCATGCCATGAGAGAGAGCCCACCTTGACACTATTAATGATATTCTGCAATGCTTACAGACAGAAGCCTAGCACGACAGTCATATGAATGGCTTCACCCAGCAACTGATGAAGCAGATGCACAGACTCACAGCCAGACATCAGGCAGAGCTTAGGGAGTTTTGTGGAAGAGGGGGAGGAAGGATTTAAAGCCAGAGTGGTCAAGGACACCACAAGACAATCTTCAGAATCAACTAACATGGGCTCATAGGGGCTCATAGAGACTGAGCTGCCAACCAGAGAGCATGCATGGGATGGACCTAGTCAGTCCCCTTACACATGTGTCACAGATGGACAGCTGGGTCTTCATGTTGGACCTCTAACAGCAGGAGCAGGGGCTGTCTCTGCTCTGTTGCCTGCCTTTGGATCCCTTCTCCCTAACTGAAGGAGGGTCTTATCTAGCCTTAATAGAAGATGTGCTCAGTCCTACTACAACTTGATATGCAGGTTGATATCCATGGGAGGTCTCCCGTTCTCTGAGGAGAAAGAAGAGTAGAGGAAGGGGAGATGAGAGGGAGGGACTGGGAGGAGAGAAGGCAGGGGAAGCTCCTATTGAGATGTAAAGTGAATAAATTAGGTAATGGGGGGGGGACACATGTTCTTAGTGACCAGCTTTTTCTAGTGACCCGATTTCCTAACAGCTCATTTAGTATGATACAGTGGGTTAACCCATTAATGAAACGAGCTCATTTGTAAACCAGTCATCCGGGGACTCTGAGATAGCAACATTGACGCCCTGCGGAGTACTTCTTTATCCATGACCATAACAACCTTCATATCTTACCGTTCATTCTGTGGTGCAGTGATATTTTATATGTACTGTGATAAGTAAGAAACACTATGGAAGTTTTTTTTTTTAATGTACTTCTAGAAGATTGATCAATTGTGTCTGTAAGCAGGCGAGTAATGCTGCTCTGAGGTAACCCCAGAATATGATGTTCTAGTTTGTAGGGTAACTTAATTATCTTAATCAAATTATAGATAACAATGCCCATCTTTTCTGAGTTACTGGGTTTTGGAAGAGTTTGGTAGCCACAGATCATTCTAAAAATCTTAAACTATTTTAAACATGCTGAAAGATTGAAAAACACTTGCAGTGGGCTTTCAGGAATTTTAACTTAGTTTGTACATTTTATACTCTTTTTTTTTTAAAATGTCTTTACATTTTCGTCATTTGTGGTGTTGCTATCTGAAAAGCAGTTTTGTTTGTTTGTTTTGTCAGTTGTTATAGTGAACTTCCGGATTTCTGATATATATATTGTTAAAGCCTAGATGATGAGCTGGATTCTTTTCATGATTTAAAGAAATGGGAAACGGAAAATGAATTAATCGAAGATGATCATAGAGATGGTGCCTCCAAAATAACAAAGCAGTCCTTCAGGGATATGGAAAATGGTGAGAGAATCTGTAAGGTAGTAGTAATCTGTTATGTAGAGAAAACCATGCTTACCTCATAGTAGGAACTGCTCCCCAGGATCTGTATATACTTTCTGTGCTTATCATTAAGTTGAAGGAGAAGAAAAATAAGCATACTGTTTTCTGGTTGGGTTCTTCCATTCTCAAAACCTATCCCAATAAGCTCATGAGTAACTGAACTTCTGTGATGCCTTTAATTCCTTTTCATGTTTTACTTTGTGGGAAGGGCCTCTGAGAATCTGAGCAACCCTGAGGCTTTGAGAAAGTACTGAAAACTGCTCAGGCTGCCATCTCCCTGCTCAGTAGCAGGGCTTTCTGTCTTCCCGAATGGATCCCACGGTTTCCTCTGCATCTCAAGGAAAGCGGAGACCAGAAGTGGTGTCTATTCCTTCCCCTTTGGCTACAAGGTGTGGAGCACACCTGCCCTGTGGAAGCCCTGGGCACGTGCAGTCTCCATTTCTTTTGTCTTCTTTGCCCTTTTTCATCCTCTTTGTTCCATTGATCTCAGTGCTTGAAGATGATATAACTCGATTCAGCCTGCACATGTGTCATCATCATCATCATTATTATTATTATTATTATTATTATTATATTTTGGTTTTTCTAGACAGGATTGCACTATATAGCCATGACTGTCCTAGAACTCACTCTGTAGACAAAGCTGGCTTCCAACTCAGAGATCTACCTGTCTCTGTCTCCCAAGTGCTGGGACTAAAGGCGTGCACCACCATGGACTGGTGTATCTAATTTTTTGAGAGGTGGTGAGGAGCACACATGTAAACTTGTGTGTGAATGCCATCAGAGGTCAGAGCTATAGGTGTTTGTGAACAGGGTACCATGTGGGTGCTGAGAACCAGACTCTGGTCTTCTGAAAGAGCATCAAGAGCTCTCAACTTTTGAGACATCCTTCCAGCTCTTAGCTTATGCATCTGTATAAAAACCTAGAATATATACATAAGAGAAAACACGCCACATTTGTATTTGAGATGGACTCAATTCACTTAATATGATAATTTCCACTTGAATCTAGTTTCCTTACAAATGACAGAGCTTTGTTCTTTATAACTGAATAAAATTGTGTGTGTGTGTTCATGTGTGTGTGTTCATGTGTGTAGTGCATCGCATTTTCCTTGGTTATTCAGTTGTTGAAGGGTCACTAGGTGGGTCTGCCACTTGGATTGTGAATAGTACTGAAGCAAACATGAATGCACAAAGTGTCTGTGTGGTGCACTGACGTTGAGCCCTGCACCAGAAGTGATACGGCGACTGTCTCATGGGAGATATATTTTAGTCTATTCAAGAGCCTAAGCTGGATTTTCTTTTTTTTCTTTTTTCTTTTTTTTTTTAAAGAATTATTTACTTATTTTATGTATATATAAGTACACTGCAGCTGTCTTCAGACACACCAGAAGAGGGCATCAGATCTCATTACAGATGGTTGTGAGCCACCATGTGGTTGCTGGGAATTGAACTCAGGACCTCTGGAAGAGCAGTCAGTGCTCTTAACCACTGAGCCATCTCACCAGCCCTAAACTGGATTTTCTTAGAGGCTGGACTAGTTTGTATTTTACAAGCAGTATATATAAGAGTTTACTTTTTCTTTTTTAAAAAGTATGTGTATGCATGTTTTACCTATGTGGATGTATGTGCATCATGTGTGTGCCTGGTACCTGCGGAAGTCAGAAGAGGCCATTGGATGCCTGGAACTGGAGTTAAGGATGCTTGTAACTTACAATCATCTGAACCTGGATCCTCTGCAAAAGCAACAGTGCTCTTGGCTGAGCCACCTCCTAGCCCCAAGGGTTTACTTTTTGTAAGAGAGTATTTACTCTATTAGCAGAAAGAAGGTTCTGATGTATACAATATTGGTCGGGATTGGAAGGAAGTGAAACTTATCTACTACTGTTTAGATTGTTCAATCACTTTGCAAAATAAATTGTCATCATTAGTAAAGCTGAACCTGCACATAGATCCTAAAAGCCAGCAATTTTGCTACTAGTTATGTATATACCCCCAAGTAAATCTCCGAACATGTGTGGTAGGAGCCAGATGCATGAGTGTGTAAGCTCTACATAAGCAAAGCACCTTAAGTCCATGTCTGTGAGAATGTTGTTGTGTATTTATAAAATAGGAGAAGTAGTAAAGACTTGTAAGCAGGCATCCTGGGCAGATTTTAGAAAACATGTTAGTATTTAAAGGGACAGGTTATAGAAGTCAAACGTATAAAGTCTAAAATAGACAAAACAGGGACTTTTAAAATGTAGGTAAAAGGACTGGAAAAGTAAAGGCAATGGTTGCCACTGTAAATTAGTTGGTAGTAAATTTGGTTTTAGGGCGCAGAGGGAAACAGGATTAGGAGTTTGTGAGGTAACATTCCATGTCTTAGACTAGGCTAGTTAATTCATGAATGTTTTAATCCACATTACAGTTAAGTCTGAAATGATTTCAGATTTACCAGAAATGTTGCACAAAGTGTAAATCATTCATTTGTACACTTTATCCAAATCTTTAACTACATTTTGCTGTTTTTTGTTTTTGTTTTTTGTTTTTTGTTTTTTTTTTTGCTATATCATTTGTTCCAGATTTTCTAACAATACGATAATTTTTATTTAAAGCAACTCTTTCTGAAGATTCTCTGTCTGAGACAATTTTAAATTTTTGCAGATGCCCTGCCGACTAGCATGGCCTCCTCAAGACTTGAGACTGAATGTTGCAGTGGTTCTGTTGACACGCCTCTGAAGCATGCCATTTACCCAAGACCCAAAGTGTCAAAGAAGCAGGGTTTGCTGCCACATCAAATAAGTGAAATATATGATGAATTATATCATATACATATGAAACTGCAGGTAAAAACCAAATGCTGAATTGAAAGTTCAGAAATATTTGTGTTCCATTTGCAAAACTTCAGTATAAGGACTTGATTTGAATAAACAGCTCAAGGCAGTTCAGAAGGGCAGATTTAATTGATAGGAACTGTTGAATGGGAAACGTAGCAGCTGAGAGAAAAGCCAAAGCAGTGGTAGTTTGTGGTAGGTGTGTCGTAGATTGTAGACTATCTTACATTTATTTTCAGCCCAGCCCATTCTTAAGATATCAAACAGAATGTGCTGTGTGTTATTTGAAGACATTATAAATTCATTTTTGTAAGTACCTATGTATTAGAAGCCATTTGTCAAAATGCAACTCTGAAAGCAGACGTTTATGTTATCTTTGGGGTTTAAATCTAAGAGATATATATGCATGTGTTTATCAAGTGTCTAGTCAGAGAAGGAAGCATGAGTTTATCTTGTGCAATTTGAATGACTCTTTTTATTGGAAGCAATCATATACAACTCTGAAGTAGTGAAAGCATTTTATTTGGTTAAATGGTTTCAAATAACAGTGCCTCAACTTGTCAAAATAATTGAAACTATGATTACTGTGGTATTTAAGAACAAGATGATTTTTATCCTTAATCACCCAAAAGTATTATGGGAAGGACTGAGCCTGGTCCTTGACTGGAGGTAGAATTTAGATAGGAGAGCAGTGGTACAAATGGGTACAAATGACATTGACCAGATATGGTGACACACACCTTAGGCTCAGCCATTGGGAGGCAGAGGCAGGTGGATTTCTGTGAGTTCAAGACTTGTCTACACAGTGAGTTTCAGGCCAGTCAGGATCATATAGTGGGACCCTACCTCAAAAAGAACTATGATGATGTCCATGGTCCATGCTGCAGCAGAGCCATGTTGATGTCTGTGGTCTGCACTGACACCAGACACCATGCTGAAGTCCATGGCCCATGCTGAGGCTGGAGATTCATGGTTGAGAAAGAATGGCATCCATGCCATGTCACAGACTTCTGTGACAACCTCTCCCCCCACCTACCTCACCCTCCAAAAAAGTAACAGCCTATATAGAAAGCTATTGAAGAAAACTTAAAAAAATTATGATAAGAATGCTGAAGTGTAGCTCTATACAGTTGATGGCTTCTGGTGGGAATGCAGGTGGGGAAGGACTCAGTTTTCTTAAAGGGGATGGCCACTGGGAGTTTGACCATGCTCCGGTGAATACAAATTGGTATTCAGGTAATACAAATTGGACAACGACCTCCTCCTTTTTCTTCCTCCTCCTCTTCCTCCTCTTCTTCCTCTTCCTCCTCTTCTTTTTTTCTTTCCTCCTCTTCTTCCACTTCCTCCTCTTCTTTCTTTTTTCTCTTCCTCCTCTTCTTCCTCTTCCTCCTCTTCTTTCTTCCTCTTCCTCCTCTTCTTTCTCTTCCTCTTCTTCCTCCTCCTGCACTTCTTCTTCTTCCTCCTCTTCCTCTTCCTCCTCCTCCTCCTCCTCCTTTTTCTCCTTCCTTTTCTTTCTCTTCTTTTGGAGTGAAGAGATCAAAAGGGTGGGTGGTGAGACCTGGGATGGCAGGGAGTTGTGATTGGGGTGTATGATGTGAAATTCCCAAATAATTAGTAAAAATATTGAGTTAAAAAACAAAGAACGAACAAAGGAGGTGCTTAGGAGGAGAGATTGTCAGGTTGTGAATTAAGCAGACTCTGTAGTGAAAACTCATGTTGGCTGTCTTACAGAGTTTTAATCTAAGGAGTGAAACTAACATGGTGTTTTAGGAAGTGCTTTGTAGGGTTAAAGAAAAGCAAACTGGCAAAGGTGTATCAGCAAACAATATAAAGTAAAACCACTGAAGTGACTGTGATTAACCTGGCTTCGTTAACTGCCAGTTTCATTTGCTTTTAAAATTTACTGGGTGGAGGCTGGAGAAATGGCTCAGTGGTTAAGAGCACTTACTCTTCTTCCTGAGGTCCTGAGTTCAATTCCCAGCAACCACATGGTGGCTCACAACCATCTGTAATGGGATCCCATGCCCTCTTCTGATGTGTCTGAAGAGAGTAATGGCGTACTCATATACATAAAATAAATAAAATCTTTAAAAAAAACTTATTGGATAGCATTAGAGTTATCATTAAGCATTTAGATTTTTGTTACATTATGTAACTTCATCCATTTAACAAATATTTTAGTACCTATTAATATGCATTCATGTGTTCAAAGCTATGTGTCTATGCAAGTAAGTAAAATATGTAGGGTCCTGCTACATGTAGCTTATTCACAGCAAATAGTGAATATACATGTTAAATATATATTTTATATTATGCATGTAATATATACATAAAATTTAGATAGTATCTCACTAGCTAACCCAGGCTTACCTTGAACTCACTATGTAGTTTAGCCCATCCTTGAATTCTCTGTTTTCCTGCCTTAATTGGTGTGCTAGAGAACTGAGGCACAAACTTGTATTACCAAGATAATTTTATTACTTTAAATAAAAGAATAACAGAGATATATCCTGGATATCTGATTAAGGGAGAATGAGAAGTCAGGTAAGGTTTTTCTGACATTTGAGTTAAATCTCATTTAAATCTAATTACTGAGAGGAATACATTCGAGATTGCATGAGAAGCTCTTGGTTTAAGAAAAATAGAATCACCTGATGGTTTTTAAAGCAGGACAGCTACATAAGGTACTCTGCTTATATGAATTCATTGGAGGTGAGCAGTGTAGGTGTAGAATTTGGGAGAGTAGATAAGATTCTACTGTAGGTCACTGGATGGGAGACAGTGGTGACATGGAGTAGGTTGGTGGCAGAGGAACAGCTGAAGAGAGTAGAGACTTTAGTGCGGGTGTAAAGCTGGACTTGGTGTGCTGACTTAGATGAACCATACAGCAGCTGTGAGGGTCCTAATGTAACTCTCACCTTTCTGGTCTGTGCAGCATGAAGGAAAGTGGATTTCAGAAAAGAGAAGGATTGAGTTGGAAGGGTGGGTTTGGGTTGCTTTGACAGATAAGCATACCAACCTGACTGTCATATCATTGAACTTGGGTAAATAACCTAATTTGGGAATCAGAATACTTAATCAGTTAAGTATTGTGTCTGTGTAACAAAGTACTTGAAATAATCAACTTAACCCAAGTGTGTGCCGCATGTGGTAGTTTACACCTGGAGTCCTAGCTGCTCGGAAGGTTGAGGATCACTGGAGCGCCTGACTTTGAAAGATCTGATTGCAATTTAAAATAATTAGGAACAGTTTGCTCTGATTTGTAGCTTTGGAGGTTCTGATCTGTGATTGTCCTAGTTTGCTTTCTGTTACTGTGATAAAGCACTATGACCAAAAACAACTTGGGGACATCCAGAACACAGTCCATCATGAAGAGTCAGAGCAGCAGCTCAAGACAGGAACTAAAGAGAGGCAAGAGGGCAGTCCAGTCTAGTAGCTTGTGCTCCATTGCTTGCTCCGTCTGCTTGCTTGATTGCTTTTTTTTTAATGATTTATTTATTTGTTTTATGTATATAAGTACACCATTACTCTCTTCAGACACACCAGAAGAGGGCATCAGACCCCATTGCAGATGGTTGCGAGCCACCATGTGGTTTCTGGGAATTGAACTCAGGACCTGTGGAAGAGTAGTCAGTGCTCTAAACCACTGAGCCATCTCTCCAGCCCTCAGTCTGCTTTCTTATAAAATCCAAGATCAACTGCTCCAAAGTGGCACTGCTGTTAGTGGGCTGGGCCCTTCCATATCAGTCATTAATCAAGAAAATGCTCCACAGACCTGCCTAAAGATCAGTCTGATGCAGAGTTCTTTTCCCCTCAGTTGCGTTTTCCTCTTCCCAGATGACTCTAGCTCATGTCAAATTGACAAAAACTAACTAAAGCAGTGACTGTTTTGGATCTGTGGTACCACAGTGTATGGTAAAAGCATTGACACAGCAAAACTCACTCTATGGCCATCAACCAAAGGAGAAAGTACCAGGGTCCTGTAATATGCCTCAAGGGCAAACTCCAGGGACCTAAAGACTTTCCACGAACAGGTACCTCTAAAAGGGTCCAGCACCTTCCCTTAGTACCAATGTGGGGGCCAAAGATACATGGGACTTTGAGATGTGTCCAACTCACAGACCACAGGTTACAAAAGCATACATGCAATTATTTTGCCTGACACATGATGTTGTCATTTGTGAAACTTATGCTTGAGAACTGTGCAATTGAGTTATAAGACAAAACAAACAGAAACACTTCATGTTTTATAAGTCTACAGTTTTGTATTGAAGCCTATTCATAGCTATCCCAGACTGTATTCCACTATGGGCTGTGAGTTGGGCATGCCTAATTCTCAACTACAGTATCTACGTATGGGTAGTATCTTAAGTTGTCATCAGTAGTTAAGAACTAGATAGGTGATAGAATGCATAGTGATGGTGGCAGTCTGATGATGTCTTGGATTAGGATAAGGGTCAAGGATATAGAGAAATGGATGAACTGTAGAGATATTTAAATGATGGGTTCTACCAAAACAAAAACAAAAACAAAACTAAAAAAGCCGGGCGGTGGTGATGCACGCCTTTAATCCCAGCACTTGGGAGGCAGAGGCAGGCGGATTTCTGAGTTCGAGGCCAGCCTGGTCTACAGAGTGAGTTCCAGGACAGCCAGGGCTACACAGAAGAGACCCTGTCTCGAAAAAACCAAAAAATAAAAAAAATAGAAAAATAAATACATGATGGGTTCTAGTAATGATGCTGAGATTATTTGAGTATGCAGTAAAGTTTAGTCAAGGAAAAAAAATTCATGGATTTTTAAGGATGGGGTAGTTGGATAAATGGTGTAGCTTTTTGCTGAGCTAGAAAACTGCATTTAAATTTAGAAATCATTAATTTTATAATCTGTTACTATTTTTAATATACTCATTGAGTTGTACACCATCCCAAAAAAATTTAAAATATTTCATCATCTCCAAAAGGCAACCACTAATCTAATTTCTGTCTCTGGATATTTTACACATGATATACTATAGTATGTAGTAATTTGTGACTGGATCCTTTCACTTAGCATATTTTTTAGTTCATTCCTTGTCGCATCATGCATCAGTGTATGCTTTTTATTGATAAATATTACTCTGTTATATACCACATTTTCTTGTTTTATTCATTAATTGGACATTAAGTAGTGTTCTAGTTTCATTTCTATTGTTGTGATAAAATACTCTGGCAAAAATCAACACAGGAGAGAGAATGGTTTATTGGCTTGCAATCCCAGGTTACAGTCCATGTGTCTTAGGGTTTCCATTGCTGTGAAGAAGCACAATGATCAAAACAACTCAGTTTTAGAGGTTCAGTCCATTATCATCATGGGGGGAAGCATAGCATCATCCAGGCAGACTTGATGCTGAAGAAGGAGCTGAGAGTTCTACAGAAGAGACTGTCTTTTGCAGGCAGCCAGAAGGAGGACCTCTTCAGCACTAGATAGAATTTGAACATAGGACCTCAAAACCCTCCCCCACTGTGACACATGTCCTTCAACAAAGCCACACTACTCCAACAAGGCCACACCTTCTATTAGTGCCACTTCTCATGGGCCAAGCATATTCAAACCACCACATTCCACTCCTTGGCCCCCATACGTTTGTTCAAACACATGAGTCTATGAGGGCCATGCCTAGCCATAGCATAATACAAAATACATTGTGTATTTTGTACAGTGTCCAACTTCAAACGTCTCCATAGTCTATAACAGTCTCAACAATGTTTAAGATTAAAGTTCAAAGTATCTTAGGAGATTCATGCAATCTTTTAGCCATAGTCCCCAATAAAGTAAAAAAAAAAAAATCAGATCACATTCTTCCTACATATATACATTATCATTCCAAAACATAGGAAAGAGAGCACAGTGAGGAGATACTGGACCAAAGCAAAACCAACAACCAGTTGGGCAAACTCCAAACTCTGCATTTCCATGTCTGATGTTAAAATGCTCTTCGGATTTCCAATTCCTTCTATCTTTATTGATTGCAACACACTTCTTTCTCTTGGGCTTGTTCCGTTCCCTGTTAGCAGCTTTCCTCAGCAAGTATCCCATGGCTCCGGCATCTCTAACATCTTGGGGTCTCCAATGCAACCTCACAGCTTCTTGTTCCAATGTCTGGGATCCACACATGATCTTCTTGGTTCCCCCAAAGGGTTGGGGTCACTTTTCCAGCTCTGCCCTCTGCAGCACTCTAGGCTCTGGTTGACTCTACTCCATTGCTGCTGCTGTTCTTGGTGGTCACCCCACTGGCATTTCTAATACACTGAGGTCTTCCACTGCAATTAAGCTTCACCAGTAGGCTCTTACAGACTCATCATGGTGCTAAAGCTGCCAAGTTCTGCTGCTTGCTGGGCCTGGAACATAGCCCCTTTTTTCTATTACATCCTTCACTGCCTAAACTTGGCTGTCCTGGAACTTACTCTGTAAACTGATCTTGAACTCAAGAGATCTTCATGCTTCTGTCTCCTGGGATTAAAAGTATATACTACCATGCCCAGACCTAAGCTTTTATTTAATTCCTTTTCACAAGCTCTGTATAAGTTCTAGATTGTAGTTCATTCTAGATAGAGGCAAGTTGACAACCAAGAATAGCCATCACAATCCATCTCTTGTCAATTTAACACACAATCTTATTTCCTTATGTCAAAATGAAAACAATAACCAGGTCATAATAATGCCTAACATGATATAACTATCCTTTGTTCAACTTAAAATGCATAAACAATAAGCTTAGCTGGGTGGGATCTTGCTTTGTAGTCACTACTACCTTAGTTCCATTTTATTTTCTTAAACACAGGATTTAGTTCCATTCCACTTCCTGGTGACCCTTTATTCTTTGAACCATATGTTTTGTATTTTTTTCTTTCTAAGCTTGCTAAACTTGACTGAAATGCTCTTTATAAGAATGAACCACAGGGCAGAGTCTATACTAGTTTTTCTTTTCTTTTTTTTTTTTTAAGACTTCCTTTATTGGTGCAATTAGTCTACATCTCTTTATCTTAGCCTCAGGCAGACCATTTGGACAAGGGCAAAAAGTAGCCACAGTCTTCACCGAAATATAACATGAATGATTTCTAGACAACAAACTAAAATTTTCCTCTGAAACATCTTGAGCCAGGCCCCCACAGTTCAAATCACCCTCAGCACCACTGTCTTCCATGTTCCTACTACTAGAATGGCCCGTTAAGCCCCACTAAAACATTCCAATGATTTCCAAATCCAAAGTCCCCAAATCTACATTCTTCCAAACAAAACATGATCAGGCCTATCACAGCAGTACTCTAGTCCTTTGTACCAACTTTGTCTTAGGGTTTTTATTGCTGTGAAGAGGCTCCATAACCAAGGCAACTCTTATAAAGGACAACATGTAATTGGGGCTGGCTTACAGGTTCAGAGATTCAGTCCATTATCATCAAGGTGGGATGCATGGTATCATTCAGTCTGACTTGATGTTGGAGAAGGAGCTGAGAGTTATACATCTTGATCCAAAAGCAACCAGGAAGAAAATGTCTTCCACAGGTGGCTAGGAGGAAATTCTCTTCAGCACTGAGCAGAGCTTGAGCATATGACCTCAAAACCTTCCCCCACAGTGACACACTTCCAACAAAGCTACACCTACTTCAAAAAGACCACACCAGTGCCACTTCGAATGGGCCAAGCATATTAAATCACCACACCATGGGAGCAGGGAAGTCAAGGGAGCAAGACCTTAAAAGCAGGTAGTTATATCATACCCATAGTCAAGAGCAGATAAATATGTTTCTTGTCTAGCCTTTTCTTCTGTCTTACATTGCTCAGGACCCCCTGATGAGAGAGTGATACTGCCCACGATGGTCTGGGCAAGACAGTCCCCCATAGACACGCAGGTCACAGGTCAACCTGATCTAGGTAATTCCTTATTAGAATACTCTTCCCAGGTAATTCTAGGTTGTGTCAAGTTGACAGTTAAAACTAACTAGTTATGGGTTGTTTACAATTTAGGCTATTGTCATGATGTTGTTGTGAGCATTTGTGTTTAAGTTTTGTATGAATATATGCTTTCATTTCTCTTGGAATGCTGGAGTCAGATGCTAATTACATTTAACATTAACCAGACTGTTCCAAAGGGACCACACCATTTTACATTGGCAAAAACCTTTTGATTAAAACAGTGTCAGTGGATTAAAACATTATTTGCAGAATTTGTCAACTAATTAATAAAAAACATTTAAATTGTGTATTTTGGTAGTATGAAACTACAGCACAGCAGAAATTTGCTGAAGAACTTCAAAAACGAGAACAGTTTTTAGCCGAACGAGAACAGCTGCTTTTCAGACATGAAACCGCCTTGAGCAAAATTAAAGGTGTTAAAGAAGAAGTTCTGACAAGATTTCAAATTTTAAAGGAGGTAATTTTACAGTGTTTGATTATAAAGTAATTCTTTTCTTTTAGCTTTGTTATTATTAACATCTTGCCATATTTGCTTATTTCACCTCTCTTCCTCCTCTTTGCACACACACACACACACACACATTATTTTCTTTCTTTTTTATTGGAAATATTTCTTTCATACAATATATTCTGATCAAAGTTTATCCTCCCTCCTCTCCTCCCAGATCCTCCCTATCTCCCCACCCATCCAACTTCACGTCTTTTCTTCTTTCTTTAGGAAACAAACAGGCAAACAAAAACAAAAAGAAAACAAACAAAAAAAGAAAAAGTATGGGAAACATATACAAAAAATGCACAAACAAAGCATCATAAGACCAACAAAACACTCTAAAAATACCATTGAGTTTGTTTTGTGTTGGCTTTCACTGAGCCTGACAATGGCCCTTAAGTGCGGTTTGCATATCCAGTGAGATTCCATTGGAGAAAAACAATTTTTCTTTGTGACCAGTTGACAGTTGAAGATAGCTTCTGGGTTAAGGGTTTGGACTTGTGTTGGGATCCCATCTGGTTTGGACCAGACAGGCCCTGTACATTCTGCCACAGACTCTGTAAGTTCATATGTGCATCAGTCTTGGGTTGGCACTGTTTCCTTGCTGTTTTCCATCCCCACCAGCTCTTACAGGCTTTCTGCCTCATCCTCCACCTAGTGTCCTGGGCCCTAAGGGGAGAGAAATGATAGACATCCTATATGGGAGTGAGTGTTCCGAGGTCCCTCACTCTCAGCACACTGTCCAGTTGTGGCTCTCATTAGTTCCTGTCTCCTGCAGCAGCAAGCTTCTCTAATGATGGCTGGTCTGTGAGCATAGCAGAATGTCCTTAGGAGTCATTTTATTGCTATGGTCCTTTGGTCCTTTAGCAGAACAATAGTAGTTCATTTTCCTCTAGGTCCATGGCTATCCTCGTCCCTGTTTTTTGGCCATCTGGGCAGTGTCGAGCATGAATTTCGTCTCTTGGAGTAGACCTTAAATTCAATCATATAGTGGTTGGCTACTCCTACCGCCGTTGAGTCAGCGTATACAGGCAGTTCATCATTGTGGATTAAAGGGTTTGTAGCTGGATTAGTGTTTACCCTTCTCCACTGGTAGTATGCTAGGTACCATGAACAGTAGTCAGTAGAGGGCAGGCTCTAGTTAGGCACCAGCACAGCTTCTGTGTTTAATGAGATTTCTAGTTTTCTATTTCCCCTTCCTTGGGAGTTCTTTCTCTTCACCTGTTCCCTCAACCTCTGTGGTTATACAGATTGTAACATGCCTATCCAAGCCTTAGAAGCTGACACCCACATGTAAGAGAATACATACTATTTTGATTTTGTCCTTTTAGGTTTGGGTTACCTCACTTAGGGTGATTTTTTTTTTTTTTAGCTCTATCCATTTACCTGTGAATTTCATTTTTCTTTAAGGCTGAGAAATACTCAGGAATATGTAAATTTTCATTAGCTATTTATTAGTTGATGGTCATCAAGGCTATTAGAATACAACAGCAATGAACATGGTTGAATGGTTGAGCTAGTGTTTCTAGTAGGATGTAGAATCCTTTCAGAATATGCCTGTCTCAGGGTTACTGTTACTGTGATGAAACGCCATGTCCACAGCAACTTGAAGAAGACGGGGTTTGTTTGGCGTATGCTTCCACATCACTGTTCATCATCAAAGGAGGTCAGGACAGGAACTCAGTCAGGGCAGGAATGTTAAAGGAGGCGCTCATACAGAGGTCATGAAAGAGTGCTGCTTACTGGCTTGCTCCCTGTGACTTGCTCAGCCTGCTTTCTTATAGAACCCAGGACCACCAGCTTCAGTAAAGCTTGGCCCTCCACATCAATCACTAATTAATAAAATGCCCTGCAGGCTTTCTTGTAGTCTGGTCTTATAGAGACATTTTCCCAATTGAGACTTTTTCTTTTGATGATTCCAGTTTGTGTCATCTTATTCTAAAACTGGCCAGCACAATGCCCAAGAGTGGTAAGCTGGATCTTGTGGTAGATCAGCTTCCAGTTCCCTAGAACTGGAAAGAAACTACCACACTGATTTTCACAGTGGCTGTTCAAGCTTGTGCTTCTACCAGCAGTGGGTAACTGTTTCCCTTCCCCCACATCCTAACCAGCATGAGCTATCAGTATTATTGATCTAACTCTGGTGTCTGGTTTAAAAAAATATTGGCCCTCTATCAGGTGATTAATTAATTAATTATTAATTTTCCCATTCTGCAGCCTGCCAATTGGTCGTAATGATGTTATATTTTGCTTTGTCTTTTGCTCATAAAAGCTTTGCAGTTTTATGAGATCCCGTTGATTAATTGTTGTTCTTAGTGTCTGTGTTATTATTGTTCTATTCAGGAAGTCTTTTCTTGTGCCCATGAGTTCAAGATTATTCCCTGCTTTCTCTTCTGTCAGATTCAGGATATCTGGCTATATCTTGAGGTCTGTGATCCACTAAGACTTGAGTTTTGTCCAGGAAGATAGATGTAGATCTATTTGCATTCTTCTACATGCAGGTGTACAATTTGACCAATAACATCTGTTGAAGATGCTGCCTTTTTTCCACTCTGTATTTTTGTTAAGAAATCAGGTGCTGGATCTGGAGAGACGGCTCAGTGGTTAAGAGCACTAACTGCTCTTCCAGAGGTCCTGAGTTCAATTCCCAGCACCTACTTGGTGGCTCCTGACCATCTATAATGGGATTTGATGCTCTCTTCTGGTGCACAGCTGTCCATGTAGAAAGAGCACTCATATACATAAAATGAATAAATAAATCTTTAAAAGAAAATTATGTCCATTTTCATAATGTTAAACCTACTGATCCATGAGCATGGGAAGTCTTTCTATACTCTGATATCTTCTTTAATTTATTTCCTTTGTGCCTTAAGTATTTATTATACAAGCCTTACACTTTCTTCATTAAAGTTACTTGTGTGTGAATGTGTGTGTGTATGTACGTGCACATATACATATGCACATATACACACATTTATGAAATGTTTATATATGTATATATGCTTAAATACATTGATTAGAGTTTTTGTGATAGAAGAATTTCAGCTTTAATTAATTTATGTTTAATAGCATTTGATTTTATTTTTTTTATGGTGGGAATTTGACTTGGGGCCTTGGGCATGTTAGGCCCTACTGATACTGGATTCTTAGCTGTTATTTCGATTAGATTTCCCTCTCTTCTAGCAACACAGTAAGGAAGTTGAACACTTAACGGAAGCTCTTAAGGAAAAGACTAAAGAGAACAAGAGAATGAAGTCCTCCTTTGATACCCTGAGAGAGCTGAATGATAACTTAAGAAAACAGGTATACCTATTCCATATGTATTAGATGTTAAGATTATATTTAAGAAATTTAAGTCAGTCTTAAAACATTTTAGCTAGAAAGAATTCAATAAATCTGTTAGCTTATAACATTCTCGTAAACATAAATATTTAAATTCTTGTTTCCTCTTTTTCATCTAGCATATATTTGGCAATTTGAAAAAAAATAAGAGAGCTTTACTAGATTTGCAGCAAGCACAGGGACTGATGAGATGAATTAGTGGTTGTGAGCCCCAACTGCTCTTCCAGAGTGCTGGGCTCAGCTTCTAGCACCCACGCGGTAGTAGCTCACAGCTGTCTCTACCTCCAGTTCTGGGGATCTGATACCCACTTCTGGCCTCCACATGTACTGCATACATGTGTGCACAGATATGCATGTGATCAAAACACCCATAAGTACATTCTTTTATTTTTAAAGCAAGCATAAGAAAAACTTAGTAATTTGAAAATGGATCAACGTCTTCCTTGTATGCAGTCTTAGGACACAAGCTCTCAGTTTCACTGTGTTTTAGAGTAGGTCTTCCAACCTCACTTTACCTAATCAAGATAATCCCTCAGAGGCTCGCCAGAAGGCAAACCCAATTTAGTTCTGTATAGATGGGCACCTGCCCTGTGAATGGTTACAGACTGTCTTGTTGATAGTCAGCAGTAACCATCATAGGAGTTTTGAAAAGTTTTCCTAAGATGTAAAGTTTCCTAGATACTGTTTATGTTTTAGAATGAAATGGGAATCGTTGGCTGATTTGTTATATTGCTTGCTTACGTATCTGGTAAGATTAGACAGTACATTGAGAAATAGTATCAAAATAGTTTAAACTTTTTATTGAAGTATGCAATTTTCCCCTTCCTTAGCTAAATGAAATAAGTGAGGAAAACAAGAAGATGGAGATTCAGGCCAAAAGGGTCCAAGCTCGTTTAGATAACTTACAGGTAAGTTGCCTGCTTTGCTCTCAAGAATTTTTGTTTTTATAATTTTTTTTGAGTGCATATTTGTATGTTTGGGTTGAGTATATGCCATGTGTGTGCAGTTGCCTACAGAGACCAGAAAAGGGCATTGGAGCCCCTGAGACTGGAATTTTAGGCAGCCGTGAGCTGCCCAACTAGTGTCCGGTCCTCTGGAAGAGCAGTGCCTTTTCTTAACTGCAGAGGCACCTTTCTCGTCCTTGTCATAATTTTTAAATGAACTGTTTATGCATATGAGTGTTTGTGGCATATATGTCTGTACACCATGTCCATGTCCTATGCCTGTGGAGGTCAGAAGAGGGTGATGGAGTTCCTGGAACTGGAGTTACAGATGGCTGTGAGCCACTATGTGGGCGCTGGACATTGAGCTAAGGGTCCTCTGGAAGAGCAGCTGTATATCTGTCCAGCCCTGTCTTGCATTTTTAAATGATGTGCTTGCGTTTTGTAAGATTGCTCCTTAATTTCCAACTCTGTGCTGTTGCAGAGGAAGTATGAGTTTATGACAGTACAGAGACTGAAAGGAGATTCCCATGCTGCTCACGAAGTGAAGAGTTCAAAACAAGAGAAGGTACCAGCTTCAAAACCTCTCAAGGTATGGTGTGATGAAAATCCCTCCAGTGGGGAGCGAAGAAATTTTCTTAAAACTTTTAATCATTTTTCTTTCTATTTTAAGTAAAATATAATTTTGTTTTGAAAGAATTCATTTTAATTATTTTATAGAGACTTATCTGTATAATACATACACACACACACACACACACACACACACACACACACACACACATAAATTTTTACCCCTTTCTACCCAGAAACAGAATAGCATTCAGCACTGTCTTACTGGCAGTGACAAGTCACAGGCCCTTCTAGGTTACTTGTTGTTAATAAAGTTATTTTATCAAAAACCACACCTGGCTGTGTTGTGATTTGCATGTCAGATTTATTTTAGTTTACAGTTTGAGTGATTTCAGTGGCCTGTTAGGTTTTTTCGTTAGCTTTACATAAATTAGAGTCATCTGGGAAAAGGAAATCTTAATAGGGGGATTTCCCTTATCAGATTACTTGTAGGTAAGACTGTGGTATTTTTTTGATTCCTGATTGATGTCTTCTCTGCTGTGAGGTGCCACCCATGGACAGGTGGTCTTGGGTGGTATAAGAAAGCAAGCCAAGCCATTGGAAACAAGTCAGTAAGCAACACTTCTCCATGGCTTCTGTGTCAGTTAGATTCCTGGCTTGAGCTCCATCCTTGGGTTCGTTTTATGAGGAACTATGATGAGGTTCTGTAAGCCAAATAAACCCTTTCCTCCCCAGGTTGCTTTGTTCTTTGTGTTCATCACAGCAATAGAAAGCAAACCAGGATAGGGCCTAGAGTGAGGCAGGTTGTCATGACGGGAGGACGTGTAATGAAGCAGACCCGCACACCTCATAGCCAGGAAACAGAATTGGAGGAAGAGCATATCTCCAGTGACATCCCTTCGCCTGAGCCCTACTTCCCAGTTTCCACCTTCTTCCTACAGTGGTTAGCTCACTGATTATCATCATTGACTAAGTCATTGTTAGCTCATCACTGACTGAGTCAGAACTCCCATGATCTAGTTACTTTGACCCCTCCAAGCCCCGCCTCCCAACACTTCATTTTTGGGGGACATTTGCTACTCAGATCATACTACTACCCCTGACTGGGCTCTGTGAATCCCTAATATTTTTTAACTTGAGGTATAAATCACATATAACAGCAAACCATATTTTTCTCATGTAAAGTTTGGTGAGTTTTGGTAAATGCTTTTCTTTATACCATGTATAAACAACTGTAGCACTAGAATGTTCCTCTCTGTCCTTTCCTATTCATTTCTGCTGGTCAGAAGCATCCATTGACTTGAATTCTTTTTTTTATTGGTACTTTATTTATTTACATTTCAAATGATATCCCCCTTTCTGACTTCCCCTCCAGAAACCCCCAACCCCTTCCCATGCTTCTGTGAGAATGCTCCCCCACCCACCCACCCACTTCCACCTCACTGATCTAGCATTCCCCTACAATGGGGCATCGAGCCTCAACAGCACCAAGGGGCTCTCCTCCCATTGATGTCAGATAAGGCATTCTTCTGCTATGTATGCAGCTGGAGCCATGAGTTCCTCTTTGGTTGGTGGTTGGTGGTTTAGTTCATGGGAACTTGGGAGGTCTGGTTGGTTGATATTGTTGTTCTTCCTATGGGATTTCAAATGTCTTCAGCTCCTTCAGTCCTTCCCCTAACTCCTCCATTAGGGACCCCGTGCTCAGTCCAGTGGTTGGCTGTGTGCATCCACATCTCTATTGGTCAGGCTCTGGCAGAGCCTCTTGGGACAGCTGTACCAGGCTCCTATCAGCAAGCACTTCTTGGCATCAGCAATAGTTGTCTGGGTTTGGTGTCTGCAGAATTCTATCATTGTAGAATGTTTGGCCTATTTTATAGCCTTAGTGCATGGTATGTATTCATTTGGTTAAGACCTTTCTTTTCTCTTCATCATGTTGATTGTGAGTAGTATTCCATTATATGAATTTATTATAGTTCACGTATCCATTCTGTGGATAGACACTTGTGTGTTTTAGTTTTTGTATTTTATAAATAAAAGTGCTATAGATATTCACATATGAGAACTTTCTGGACATGTTTTCATTCTAACTAGAACCAGAATTTTTGAGTTATAAAATAGATGTGTATTTTTGAAAATGTCTATATTCCAATTGTAGCATTTTATAACTCTAGCATTGTATTAAAGTTCTATTTACTTAACAAACTTGCCAGTATCTGGCAATCTTTTTTTCAAAGCTTGAACCTTATAATACCTGTGTAGTAGTATTTACCATGGACTTTAATCACTTTGATACATTTTGTAGTTCTTTAAGTTGGAAAAAGGTGGAAATTTTATAGCCAGGTACTGGCTTGGAGAGATAGGGAAATGGTTACGAGCCCTGGCTACTATTTCAGAGGACTTGGGTTCAATCCTCAGCATCCATGTGGTGCCTCACAACTGCCTGTAACTTCAGTTCCAGGGAATCCAATGCCTTCTTCTAGCCTCTTTCAGACATTGCACTCACATGGTTTGCCAGTGAAACACTCATATATATAGAATTAAATAAATAAATATTAGAAAAAAGTATACTCAGGATTAATTTCATCTAAAAGTAGTTGGTTTCTATTTGAAGAAAAAAAAATGAGGTTTAAAAGGATTCTTGCAGGCCAGCAAGATGGCTCAGTAGACAAATGTTCTTGACAATCGAGGCTGACATCCAGAGTGACTCCCAGCACCTACTGTAGAAGGAGTGAACTGACTCCCTTCTACACAAGCACACTCTCACACACGTATCTGTCATATATACATAAGTACATAAATATATTAAAATTATTCTTATTTTTAAAACATGTCTAAGGAGACCAGCATGTTTGTAAGCTCTGAGTTTGATGAGAGATCATAAAACAATGAAGATGAAGACTGTGTAAGAGTGATTAGAATGAATGATTCATTATAACAACCATATGAGCCGGGCGTTGGTGGCGCACACCTTTAATCCCAGCACTTGGGAGGCAGAGGCAGGTGGATTTCTGAGTTCGAGAGTTTGAGGCTAGCCTGGTCTACAGAGTGAGTTCCAGGACAGCCCGGGCTACACAGAGAAACCCTGTCTTGAAAAAAAAAAAAAAAACAACCATAAGAATACACACACACACACACATACTCGTGTGCCAGTTAATTTTTGATATGCCTTGACTAGCTCAAAGGTTGGGCAGTTCTAATCCTCCCTGCTGCTAGCACACATTTCCCTCCAGCTTAACAGCCTCTAATTCTATTGTTGCTCTGGCTCCTGAGTGGCCCCCTAGTCTTTGTTTCCCAAGCCACTTCTGAGCAACCCTTCTGGGGACCACATTTCTTCTCACCTACATTTTGGATGATTTTCCTTCTGCAGCTCTAAATCTGATCCATCACCCTCCGAATCATAGTGATTCCCCCCTTTCTCTCTCCTAGTCCCTAGCCTGTGCAAATCTAAAGGTCCTGCCTCAGTCTACTTGTCCAGCCATTGGCTGTTGGCTCTTTATTGATTGGTCAGAAACCAACTGGGGACAAGGACCTTCAGCATTTGGACACACAGATTCCCGATTTTGGGGGCCGGATTAATTCAAAGCATTAGAACCAATCCCCAACATGACAGGAACTTCTATTTAAAAATAATAAGACCCATGCCAGGTCAGCCTCTAGTATAACTGGAGATTGAAGCAAAGTTTGGGGATTTTATTAGGACAATACATCTACCAAGTTATTCTGAAATGAAGTTTATTGGAACTTTTGTTGCTTGTAGGAGTGCTGTAAGCTCTGGTCAGCAAGTTTCTATGTAAAGCTGAGGCTCTCAGTTCACAGTTTTACATAAAAATAGTCAAAGGTAGGGCGGACCATTTTGTTAGCTGACTCTGAAACAGTTGTTGGAAAAAGATCTGTGTCTGTCCCTTGAACGGGCAAAAAGGACTCTAGTTTTGTTTGTTTGTTTGTTTGTTTGTTTAAGGTAGGATCTCGTATAGCCTAGGCAGACTTTGCTCTGTAAACTGAGAAAGGCTCTCTTTTGTTGTTTGTTTCTGTTTTTCGATACAGGGTTTCTCTGTGTAGTCCTGGCTGTCCTGGAACTCACTCTGTAGACCAGGCTGGCCTCGAACTCAGAAATCCACCTGCCACTATTTTTTTTGTTTGTTTGTTTTTGTTTTTTTGAGAACGACTCTTAGGGTTCTCTAAAGCAACAAAACTGATCGGATGTATGTGTATATATATATATAAATATATATAGATACATATATATATATATATGTGTGTGTGTGTGTGTATATGTGTGTGTGTATGTGCGTGTGTATATATATGTATAATATATATTATATATGTATACACACACATATATATCTTTAATGTATATTATATGTGTATATAATGTATATATAACATATATTATAAAGATATTTATTAGAGTGGCTTTATAGCCTGTGGTCCAAGTAGTCCAACAATGACTGTCTCCTGGTGGAAAGCCTGAGAATCTGATTGTTGTTCTGCCTGTGAGACAGTATTCCCAATCTTCTCTTGGAGCCCTAGAGGGCTGGTGGTCTTCAGTCTTCATTGAAATTCCTAGGAAGTAGGCTCTGATACCAGTGAAGGAGTGCCTCACAGCAGGATAGGTGAACTTGCCAAGAAGCAAAGCTTCCTTCTTCCAACTCCTTTAATTTTGGCTGCCACCTGAAGGTGTGGCTCAGACTGGAACATCTCTCACAGTTTTTCCTGGCTGTTTGAGTTTTAATGTAGTTTTTATTTTTTTTTGTGGGACCAAGCAGAGGTCTCACACATGCGAGGCAAGTGTTCTACAGTTGAGTTATAGCCCCAGACTTTCGCCTTACTTTTTTTCTCTCCTGTTTTGGTAGGCTCTCAGAATAGAATTTCCAGGAAAAGATTACACATCATGTTTATAGCAAGTTGTTGTTACAAAGAAAGTAAAAATTTTGTGGGAAGAAAATATGAAATCCCACAGTGATATTATTTAGTTTGGGAATTGTTAAGTCTGTGTTGTTAGGCTTTTTTGGACAGGTGATTCATGCTGCTAAATTAAAGCCAGTTGTTACATTTTTGTGTTATCAAACTTAAATAACTTTAAATGACAGTTATTTTAAAATAATCGTGTTGGTTTGGAGACAGGGTCTCACTGTGTAACCCAGTTTGACCTTAAACTCACTGTCTTCTTGCTTGAGCTCCTTGGGGGCTGGGATGGGGTCATAGTCTAGGACCAGTGTATATAACCACTGAAAATTCTTTATCATAGTAATAAGGTATAATTTTATTTTCCTTATTGTGATGAATTTACTTAACTAAGCATGCATTTAATGTTTTTAATATTAACAGTAATTTATTTAGAATTTAATTTTGCTTAGGTAAATACCTAAATACTTGTCTAAACTTACTTTACGTAAATTATTCTATAGCTACCGAATTTAAGGTTTTCTTTTTAGTTGTTACGGGGTTTTCAACTGAAGTACACGTTTGATTTACTGTTTGATCACCAGGCAGCACTCAATGGACAAGTGTATGAGCTGTTAACTGTTTTCATGGATTGGATATCAGACTGCCATCTTAGCAAAGTGGAGCCCGAGGAACCTGGTGTGGACGGTGAAAAGCCTCCAGCCAAGCCTTCCCAGAGAAATGACATTCAAGAGAAATGCGTAAAGGTTGGTTTTTAAGATTTGACTTATTTTTATTTTATCTGTGTAAGTGTTCTGCTTGTGAACATGTCAGGGCCACACGTGGTCTGGTGCCTGTGGAGGCCAGAGTCGGTGTTGGATCCTGGAACTGGACTTACAGAAGGTTGGGAGCTGTGGTATTGCTTCCAACCTAACCTGGGTCCTTTGTAAAAGCAGTAGATGCTTTTAACCTCTGAGCCATGTCAGCAGCCCCTAAGTTTTTAGTTCTTTGTTTTGTTAATTTGAAATACACGATGATTAAGGGAATGGTTCTGGCATTATTATTTATTCATTTTATTGTAGTTTTAAAAAATTACATCTGTTTATTTAATTAAGTATATCTGGGAACACGTGTACACCACCACACATATGGAGGTCAGAGGACAACTTTCTGGAATGAGTCCTCTCCCTCCACTGTGTGGATCGCAAGAGTGGAACTCGGGTCCCCAGGCTTGGTGGCAAGCACCTTTTCCCACCAAGTCATCTCACTGGCCCCGATTTTTATTTTTTAAATTAGATTCATATATTTATGTGAGGGTTTTGCCTGCATGTATGTATGTGTACCACATGCATGCATGATGCTTGAGAGTTTAGAGGCCTGCCTTGGATCCTCTAGGACTAGAGTTACAGGTGGCTGTAAACCATCTGGGAACTGAACCCCAGTGCTCTGCAAGAGCAACAAGTGCTTTTAACCACTGAGCCATCTCCCCAGCCCCAACTTCTGACATGTTTATAAGTGGAAAATGTTGACAGTATTTTTATTTGGTGAGTCAAGGTTTAGATACACAGCCTAGGCTGTCCTTAAACTCACTGGCTACTTCAGGATGGTGTTAAACCTAGGATTATCTCATCACTGCCTCCCTGGTTCTGGGATTATAAACATGTACTTCTATATCTGGACTAGATGCAGTTTGGCCTGAAAATTGTCTATACCAACAGGTTTTTTTTTTTTTAAACATGATTCATTTTTAACCTCAGTATTAATTCATACTAAATTTAAAAGGTTTATTTTATGTGTATGAATGTTTTGCCTACATTCATGTATATGTACCGAATGCAGTCACTGATTGAGGAATTAGAAGAGGGTGATGGGTCCTTTGGAACTGGAGCTACAGAGTGTTGTGTGCCTCTGTGGGGTACTAAACTCTGGTGATCTCCAAGAGCAGTCAGTGCTCTTAACCACTGAGCCATCTGTCTAGCCCCCATACTTACATTTTTATTTATATTTTTATATTATTGTTTTTATTTTGGGCATGGGGATTAAACCCAGGGCCTAAACAGGTACTCCCACTGTATTTGTAGTTTTCTTAATATGATGGGAATTGGTTTTTTAAAGTAGAGACATGACTTAATAATATACCCAAAAGTGTCAAAAATGGTTATCTATTCAGTGATGTGAATAGTTCTTCCTACGTTGAGATCTATTTCGATAATTCTATTTTGTTAGTTCTATTTGGAGGTTCTGCTTTCAGTGGTTCTCATTATCAAAAGGAAATATCTTATGATGCCAGTATCAGTGCTCATGATTTATAACAAGTATGAAAGGTATTTAGAGATTGACACTTAAATATAAAAACTTTGAGGAAAGCACAGATTTTGTTTGTTTTTTAACAATAATTTCATGATTATTAAGTATATTGTAGATTTTGAGTAAATGATATTCATCATTAATTGACTCTAGGTGATGCCAAGTTAACAGTTAAGGGTGACCGAGGCAGGTTGATACTGTATTTATTCTAAGAAAGTAGGATTGCTGAGATAGTTTTGAAAAACAGTGTTTTTAGAAATGACCCATAGGACCTTCTGACACATTTTGTTGTGTGTGTCTGTGTGTTTTTAATCATACTTAGGACCCATTATCATTTAAGGGTCATAAGTATTGATATGCTCAATATTTAAAAACATAAAAGGTCATTAAAGTAGATCTAATACATTTGTTATGACAAGACTGGATATACTTTATAAGACTGATTTTCTTTTGTGATTAAAAACCAGATGGGTGGGATATTTTTAAAGAACTTGAGAAAAAACGACAGTAATAGCAACAAAGTAGTACAACATGAAGCAGAATCTGCTAAATATGCCACAAAAGTGAAGATACTTAAGTGTCAAGAGATGGACTCACAGGAAATTGTCTGTGAGCATTGATTGTGTTATTAACTGCATGTATTAGAAACCTCAGGAGGAAGAGAGGAGGCGAGCTTGTTTGGTAGGATAGTGGGCAAGCACAGCCCAAATGTTTTTATCAAGGAAATAGACACAGAAATCTAAGAAGCCAAAGGAACTCCTGTCTAAGATAAGCTCCAAAGAGATTAACCCCAAGATACATTATTACATGTTCAAAAGTCAAAGACAAAAAAGATCCTGAAAGCCCCCAGAGAAAAACAAGTTGCCACAGACAAAAAACAAAACAAACAAACAAACAAACAAAACCAAAAAAAAACCCTCTGTGGCCATGTCAGCAGCTCTTGCAGTAGATCCTTGTGAGCCAGTTGGAGTGGCGCAAAGTACTGAAAGTAAAAACTGTCAGGTGCATTCTTGTCCAGTGTAACTTTCATAAATGGAGAGATGAAGACTCAGATAAACAAAAGCTGAGGGGGTTCCCTAACCGCTGTCGGGCTGGAGGGGCTAAAGGGAGTCCGAAGTGGGATGCAAGCTCACATAGGCCATATGCAAGAATAGATACAAAAGTAACAATGTAGTCATCTTTATATAAAGCAGACAATATGAAAACATGACATCTGTTTGAGAGAAATTTAAAATATCTAAATAATGACCTTAAATAGTCCAGAAGACCTAATATTTTTAAGTACGTCAGTTTTCTACCCCAGGTGAATTGTATACTCAGTGCATTATCCAAATTTCAACTGACTTCCATAGACCAGACCTGAAGTCGTTCAGCTGTGTTTGGGAAATGGTGGCAGTGAGTTTCAGATCTCTAAGTAGGCTGTGCTTCTGTCTCCCACTGCAGCTTTTGCCTATGATGACAGAGCAGCTCCAGTGGATGCCGCTTGTGAACGTCAAACTGCACGAGCCTTTTGTGAGGTTCATCTATTGGTGTCTGAGGCAGCTGGATGCCAGCGCACAGGTACTGACTCACTGGAATCTGTCTTCCGGCAGACTCGAGTTACCATCAGTTCTCTTGGTTATGTTTCACAGACAGAGAAATAGCACGTGTGTGTGCACTCTGTCCTTTTTCTGTTTGAGACCAGCCTTCTCAGTAGGTATTAATACTGTCCTAAGGTTCTGAGAGGAGCAGTATTCAGCTTGTTGACCAATTCCATGTGCTCAGTCTTCTCAACACAGGAACCTAACCATCTTCTCTCTCACAGCATCATGTTCATGCATCAGTATTGCATAATTTTTGCATGAAATTCATGTGCACACTCCTTCAGATCTTCAACTATTTAAGTTTCTAAGTGATTTTTATCTGTTAAACTTTGTAGTCTCTATGTTTATGGTGATAGCATGTTTGCCTGCATGCATGTAAATGTACCATGTACATGCAGTGTCCACAGAGGCAAAAACAAGAGCATTGGATAATCTGGAACTGGAGTTGCAGAGGGCTGTGAGTTATGTGAGTTCTGGGAGCTGAACCCAGGTCTTCTGCAGAACCAGTAAGTGTTCTTAAGCACTAAGTCATCTCTCTAGGCCTAAGATATATTTTGGGGAAAGTTTTAATTGAATTTTAATTATGAATTGAATTTTTATTAAATTTTTATAATCATGTGTGTGTGTGCACCATGCACATGCAGCATGTACCCATGGGCCCTTGAGCCATGGGGAGGTCAGAGGACAACTTATGCCATGTAGGTCCCAAAAATTACAGTTAGGTTGGCAAGTTAGGCAGCAGGGGCTTTTCCCTGCTGAACTAGCTCCGCAGCCCCAGATCCTTGTGCTTACACAGTTATTCTGATTTCTCTAACTTCTTGTAGTTTGTGTTTTTTTGAGGAAACAAATTACTTTGTCTTACTGACAAATTTGTATCTCTAGAATTTGGAATGTAAAGATAAAGTGAAAGCAGGCACGATGTATTTGGCTCTCTGAACTCAGGTGCTGCATGGAGACAGACAGTGTTTTCACAGGGCCCTTCTATTTGATGTGCCTCACTGTCCAGAACAGTGGCTCTGTTCTACATCAGTGAGCTTTTACTTCTTTACTTTGGCTGTTTTTTTAAAATTGATCTTTCAAAGGATCTCATTGGTTTACTTTCTACACTTGCTTTCAATTTAGTTTCATTCTCTCTCTCTCTCTCTCTCTCTCTCTCTCTCTCTCTCTCTGTTTCTTCTCTATAAGTTTATCTTGTACTCTTATTTCTAGATTACTGAACTGAAAATTCAGATTATTGTTTTAAGACTGTTTTTCTTTTTGTGTATGTGGTAGTGTTTGGATTGACACAGTCTTACTGTGTAGTCTAGGCTGGCCTTAATTTACAGGTCTGTCTCAGCAGTGCTTGGGATTACAGTGTATGCTACCATGCCAGCTCCTCCCTTCCCTCTTTCACCCTCCTTCTACTCTCCTCCTTCCTCTCCCTCTCTCTACTCTTCTTCCCCTCCCTCCTTCCTTCCTTCCCTCCCTCCCTCCTCTCCGCCCTCCCTCCTTCTTTCCCTCACCATTCAGGTTCTTATGCTTGTCTGTACAGCAGCTACTTAGCCACTTGAAGCATCTCCCTTATCCTACATGTTTTGATAGTCACATTTTCTTTTCTTTCTTTTTTTTTTTTTTTTGGTTTTTCGAGACAGGGTCTCTCTGTGTAGCCCTAGCTGTCCTGGAACTCACTCTGTAGACCAGGCTGGCCTCGAACTCAGAAATCCACCAGCCTCTGCCTCCCAAGTGCTGGGATTAAAGGCGTGCACCACCACCACCCGGCTAATAGTCACATTTTCATTTACATTTTAAAAAATACTTATTTTATTTTTATTTATGTGTATGTATATGTCTGTATAGGTTTGTACCAGAAGAGGGCGTCAGATCTCTTAGACCTGGAGTTAGAAATTGTGAGCTGCCTGGCCTGGGTGCTGGGGTGTGAACTCTAGTCGTCTGCAAGAGCAGCGAACACTCATGTCTGCTGTGCCATCTCTGCAGTTTACATTGACCTTAACTAGTGTTCTAATTCCCTTAGGACTTCTTCTCTGTCGTATGTGTTACTTAGAAGTTCATTGTAGGTCTTTTTATCTTTGTTTTGCTGGTGTATCTGTTAAAGTTATTACTTTTATATCTGTTCTGTTGTAGAGAGTGCTTTATAAATGTTAACTGGTGGTATTTATATCCTCACTGATACTTTTAGTTCTCCTATCAATAGAAGACAGTGTGCTGGAGTTACGTCACAGCCTATGTATTTGTGTTTCTCTTGGACTCTGTATTTTTCTCTCACATTAAATAATTAATTTAATTAATTTTGTTTTTCATGTGAGCTGAGTGGTGGTGGCACATGCCTTTGATCCAGCACTCAGGAAGCAGAGGCACGTGGATCTCTGAGTTCGAAGCCATTCTGGTCTACACAACAAGTTTCAGTTTGGCTGAGGCTACACAGAGAAACCCTGTCTCAAAAAACCAACCAACCAACCAGTCAGATTATGTGCATGCCTATTTTGTCTGCACATGTACCACCACATGTATGCAGTACCCATGGAGAGATCAGAAGAGGGCCTCTGATTCGCAGGAGTTGGAGTTAGAGTTGTGAGCTGCCATGCGGTGCTGGAAACCAAACCCAGGTCCTATGCAAGAGCAGAAAGTGCTCTTAGCACCGTGCCAACTCTCCAGCCTGCTCCGCATGCTACAGCGTTGCTGGCTGGTGGATATACTTTAGGGATTATTACGTCTTCTTGAATATTGACCCTGCTTCCATTATGTAATTTTCATTTTATTGTCATCATCTTCTTTACATTTTTTTGAATGGTACAAGTTTTAATTGTTTTAGACTTTTAAGAATAGAAACATTCTGCATGCTACAAAAATTATATACTTTCCTCAGGGATACTAAAATCTTACTTACAGTACATTTAAGTCAGATCACACTATTCATGCCTAGCATTGCCCAATCACTTGTTATCCCCAAAATGTCAGAATATGTGTTCCTAGTTTCTGGTGTATGTATTTGACATGTGCTGAGCTTAGAATCAGTTTACAAACCCTCATGAAGATGTAGAAAATTATGAAAATCAGTGACAAGGGCCAGAAGAATTAAGTCACAACACGGAAACCTCTAAGTTATTTCTAAGTCTAGTGTACGCAGTCTCATTTCCAGTACTTTGAAGTGGCTTTCTCATGTTTGTGTCATAGTCTGTGGGAGACCACCAGATTCCATGTTATTCTAGAAATACCATTGTTTCTGTTTTGTTTATTTTCTTGTTGCAGTTTATTCCATGAGAACTTTCCATGATTCTGACCCAGTATTTTCTTCTTTTGTAATTATTATGTTTTTGGAGTCAGTGGGGGTATCTGTAAGCGAGACTGATCTGAAAACATGAAGTCAGTTGTTTGACAAGCAAACTCTTCTGTGTCCTTGCCCAGGACAGACTTTGCAAGCTCAGGGCCAGGGGCCGGGGCCAGGGCCAGGGGCTGGGGCCAGGGGCCGGGGCCAGGGGATTGGGGGCGGGGGCAGGGGGCGGGGGCAGGGGCCAGCTACTTTTGGTTCCTGGGATCCTGGCTTTTCCTCCTTGAAGAGACTTGGGGCATCAGTGCACAGGCCACTGCGCTCAGTCTCTGGTGCTCCCTTCGTGCAGCATGGCTTGCTGAGCTTCCTGCTGACTCCACCCTTTCATCTGGTCCTCTGAGAAAACCTTGGAATGGCCTAGCTCCCAAGAGAGAAGGTGGTGATCTCAGAGGACTCCAGCTCCCGCTTTTTGATATTTCACTATACCAGATTTAACTTGATCATAATTTCTTCAGAAAGCATTTCAAGAAGTCCATACTTGGTTTTTAAAAGTTAATTATATAGTTTTAATTGTAATTTTATATAGTTTTAATTGTAATTTCAATTCTATTTTTCATAAATGTTTGCTTTAGTGCATACATTTGGTCAAACTATTTAAAATTGATGATTGCATATATTTTTAATAGCATTCAACTATGACGTCAACATTGAGGAGATTGGGGGAAGACATATTTAAAGGAGTTACAATGAAAGGAACTCAGGATAATTCTTTAGAGCCTTCCGTGGAGAACAAAGCAAAGACGGCAGTGTTCTTCAAGAGTTCCAGCTTGTCACTGAGATTCTTATCTACCTTAATTGTCCTCAAGACAGTCACTCAAGGTAAGCTTGATCATTCACTGAGTAAAGTTATGAGCAAATGTTATATACTAAAGCATTTCTTTTATTGTGAACTATGTTCAACATTTTCAGAGTGAGATTTTGAGTTATTTTATAATAGTGACACATTCTGAAAACAATTACTTGTAATTGCTGAATTTAAGAAAATAAAGTCAGCCAGATGGTGTGAGGCATGCTTTCAATCGTGGCACTCCAGAGGCAGGGGCAGAGGGGCAGAGGGGCAGAGGGGCAGAGAGGCCAGAGGGGCAGAGAAGCAGAGAGAGAGGAGGAGAGGCAGAGAGAGAGAGAGAGAGAGAGAGAGAG
>NW_021605074.1:189637-189805 GCF_004785775.1 Grammomys surdaster | reverse complement strand
GAGGCAGAGAGAGAGAGGAGGAGGAGGAGAGGCAGAGAGAGAGAGAGGAGGAGGAGAGGCAGAGAGAGGAGGAGAGGCGAGAGGCAGAGAGAGGCAGAGGCAGAAAGAGGCAGAGGCAGAGGAGGCAGAGGCAGAGGCAGAGGCAGAGGCAGAGGCAGAGGCAGAGGC